>NC_079148.1:139328500-139533065 GCF_945859685.1 Eupeodes corollae | reverse complement strand
CCTTCTATATCCTTTCGCATCTTCATTCATGGCAGATAACTTTATGCAGCAACAACATCTGTTGTGTATCCTTCAGATACCACTTGCAAAGACGTACCAAACACATGCATTCTAATACCCCTTCCATACACTATAGATTGGTTATCCCAAATGGAAGGAGCTTAGAGTACTACAAAACATCATCATGGTAGAGAAAGCTTCTAAATTTTAAAAATATAGCTAGATATATATAGTAGTTCGTACTTACCTCGAAATGGCCCTTCAGCCTTGGACCAGCTTGCCCAATATAAAGGGTCGAAGCCGAATCAAATATCAATTCAATAGGTTCTCGCTTCACCATCACCGTTGTTGTCTCAATGCAGTTGTGATAGAATGTAACCTGGTCTGAGAGTATTTTGAATGCTACAGTCTGCCAATTGTTCGAATAGGGTATTTCGAATGTAGCCAACTTCTTGCTGACCCAAGTTGTGCTATCCCAATTGGTGTAGAGCAATGTTATGTTCCATTTGCCAGTTGTTGCAGGACTCAAATGTATACCCAGTTGGACGATTGTTTCTTCCGGATTTACTATGCTGAATAAATATCCACCGGTACGTGTTACCGGACGGAAGATGGTTGTAATTGCAAACTCGTACAATTTTTCAGGTAAATGCAGACGATAGGAGTCTTTTATATCAGACATTGCGGTAAATTCGAAGGCTGGGAAGCTGTCACTACCTTCGACAAAGTCAACACCGATCAAATCCTTAACGGCTCCCAGAAGATTGTAATCTACATTGGCATCTGTAAGAAAGCGAAATAGAGAGAGACATAGAGTGAGAGAGAAAACATACGTAATCAAAGAAGTATTAGACTGATGAAAGTTGGATTAAAGTTTTTATTTTTTGAAATTGATTGGTAGATAGGTTAGGTTGGTATTTTTTCAATTACGTTTTGAAGAAGACGTGATTCTATCATTGACCATGTTCGTACATATCTCAAGAGAAAATTTCTTCCTTTACCTTTGATATTTTACAAGAAATAACTGATTCCAAGAAAAAAACAATCAAAGGAATATCAATTAATCTTACAGAAGTACAAGGGCGTAGGCAAGAAGGATAAGAAGGAGGCCTCTTTGCCCCTCTTAAATGACAGCTAGCAAATATTTGGAGAAATAAATCTATTATTTACCAGCCAACTGGAATTAAAGTCTTAATCTTAGATAAATGAATCGATTAAGTTGTCAGTTTATTTGAACAAAATACTTTTTGAAAATAAAAAAAAATAAACAAGTAGGACCATATTTTTATAATATAAATTGTTTTCATAAACAAAACTTTAAATTGTTTAAATTACTTTTACAACGTTTGCTTATAAATATTTCTTGATTAAGTTCCCCCTGCCCCCTCCGTCCATGACTAAAAATGTCAAATTTATATTCAATTTATTTTGAAAGATTTTTATGTTTCACTGGAAAATTGCAGTTTGCAAAACTTCAATAAAAATTGTACAAGAACAAATTTCTTCCTCAAGTAAAAGATATTTGTATTCTTCAAAACATCTTAAACTTAACTTGAAAAGAATTTTATAGAAGTTAATGACTAAATTGTGCAACCGGAATTTTTAATTTTGATAGAAAATTTAACAAATCTGATTTTTTAAAGAATTTTTAGTCTTATAAAAGCGGTGGTACACTAAGATGTTAAGGCACAAGATTTAAAAAAAAAAGCAATAAAAGTTAATAAAAGAAAAGGTACCACTTATTCTGAAGGATTCCATTGGTCTTTGCAATTTACTTTTCATTCAAATTTTAAAGATTTGTTAATTTTAATGTCAAAAAAATTGTTTCCAAAACTTTTAAAAAATTCAAAAAATAATGCTTAAAGAACGGTTTGTCCTCAAGATGTAAGATAGTAAGCTGAAAAACTCGTTTAAAACTTCCGTTTAGAAAATTGGTATTCATTTATTTTCGTACCACCTTCGCACGTCATCGTATGCTAAAAAATCAAAGATTATTAACATTTATGTTTTCCTTTTATCTCCGTTCTAAGGATCCAATAACCAACCTTTTGTCAAAAATATTTATTTGTTAATTGCAACAACTTTGTCTACGTCAAAATTTTCGAACTTGACATTTTGGTCTTAGTTTTATATTTAAACCGGTGGTTTTATTCGTCTGGATGTCTTTTGTCAGCACCCATTACAGGCTTTTCACACCAAGTCCGAAACCCGGTTTTCCCCGAAAACCTAAATCGAAAACTCAAGTTTTCAAGCTTATATAAAACCTTTCAAAAACTAGTAGCAATTCAAAGGTGAACTAAACAAACAAACCCTTCGAAACATTCATGGTTGTCAAAAATATTTCATTTTGAAATAAATTTGGTCGTGGTAAGTAATATTATTTACACAATTTCCTTTCAAAATGAGAATTATTTCTTTTTGTTTATTATTTACAGAATATGGAAAAGAAAAAAAAAAAGGAAACTTTGGGGAGCGGGAAAAGTTGCCAGCGTCGAGAATAACAGCCCTTGTGACTATATTTGCGGCACTAGTGGTTCTTTTGTGATCCTCCAGAGCTTTAAACGCTTTTTGAGCGAGGAACCGGAATTATTTATGGCTACTGGCGTGACAAACCCAAGGACGAGGAAGACTTGCTCATAGTTCGTATTGACGTTTCCAAGGGATACGTCTTCGAAGTCGTCGCCACAAATATGTTCGACGCTTTCGCTTTCTACCTGGAGAAAGACTTTCCGGTAATTCCGTTCAATCACAAGGATTTGGGAGATATATGAGAAAGGCGATAATTTCATTTTTGGAAGAGAATAAGTATGAAAGAAAATTTCTGGTGGAGGCTAATGCGCAGCGGGCTAGGAAAATTTAAGCCTAAACATTCCACAGTGGGAATCCTTGTTCCAGTGAATAAAACCATAACAGTGGGCTATCGCAACTTGATGAATACCTGTCAACATCAAGAAGATCCTCACTGCATTGGACAAACCAGGTGAGTCCTCATAGGAAGTCATAGGAAGAAACCAAAGAGATATTCATGGAGAAATTGCAGCCCATCATAACAGCTTCAGTGATCGCTTTGGAGGAGTGTGATTTTGGTACGACTCTGGAACTTGGAATTGACCTTTTCTGCTCCGGTAATAAAGACCTACACGAAATCGTTCAGAATATTCTCAAGCCCACCTATAAGTTACTCGGACAGCCACAATATATAGCGATTCTGAAGGCACATTTGGCCAACCACCCCGTCCTCAGAATTTTAGTTGAAACTCTTTTTCTAGACAAGCTAGTGTTACGTTAAAATCAATTTGAATTGATTAGAATTCATTTTACTTTGTACTCACAAATTTTTACATCAATACAAAATTTGACAGCCGGTGTTGAACAAATTTAAATGTCAAATGAAAAAGTTTAAATGTTCGGTGTGAACGATTTTCGGGCTTTCGAAAACATTTTGCTGAAACCCCGGTTTTGGGTTTGGTGTGTATTAAGAGTTAACCATTGAGTCGTTAAGGTCAAACATTTTTATTTGTAAAATTAAGGATCTATGCCTACGCCATATTTTTGAACTCTACATTTTGGTCTAAGTTTAATATTTAAACCGGTCATTCTGTCCGTCTTTCTGTCTTTTGTCAGCACCTCTCAAGCTTTGACCATTAAGTGGATTAAGAAGTGGACAAAAATGTTGCTCATTTTTATATGAGTTTACGCTCAATTTTGGGAGTAACTCTATACTATCTTAATAATGTTTAATGAACAAAAATTTCTAATTTTTAAAAAAATCAAACTTTATTTTAATTTTAAAATTTGATATCGTAAAAAGATTAATAAAACATTTTTTGAAAAAAATAAAATGTAAGACATATTTAAAAAAATTCAACATAACCGCATACCAATAATATTTCTAAAAAGAGGCGCTTATAACTTCCCATCCCGTCTGCCGATTTGTCAAGCTTAAAAGTTTGTAGGATTTCGTGTTGGGTTAAAAAAGTTGTGAGTTGAATTATTCTTAAACAATTTTAAATAACCAACAATATTTTTCATATTATTAGGAAATAATCTAATATCTTAAAGTTTTGAAAAATATTTCAGTCGATTTTAATAACTTTTATAATTTTATTAGGTTTTCATTTTTTGTAAAAAAAAACTGTGAATTCCATTTTTCTCAAAAATGTTCCGAATGTTAAAAACAATATTTCTTATAATTGAAAATAAGTTGGAAGCCATAATCTACAATTTTTGAAAAGATATTTGAGTCGGAAATCAATTTTTAGAAACTTTTATTAATTAATTTTAGGTTGACTATAATATTTTTAAAAAGATAAAAGTATTTTAAAGCAAATATCTCAAAGTTTTAAAAAGATGTTTCAGTCGAAAATCAATTTTTACGAACTTTTATTAATTTTTTTGTTTAAGTTTTTATTTTTTGTAAGAAAACTGTCAATGCGATTTTTCCAAAATTTGAATGACTGTTTAAAATAATATTTTTTACAAGATAAAGTAAGTTCAAACCTCTAATATCAATGTTTTGAAGAGATATTTGGGTCGAAATTCAATTTTTACCAACTTTGAGTAATGGTGTCTAAAGGATTTTATTTTTTTTTAAACTGTCAATTTGATTTTTCTCAAAATTTTACCAGATGTTTCGGAGATGAAATCATTTTTTATTCGTAAAATTTTCGAGGTGATCATTTTTATTTCATTTTTTCTGATTTATGAAAAAAGCCGTTAGTTTGATTTTTTTCCAAAAATATACTGGCTTGGTATAACGTTACAATATATTATATACAATTTAATTCAAGTCTCTAGCGTTTTTGGTTCGTAAGATATTTAGGGTTAAACAAAATGTTCAACTTTTTTTTCAAACTGTTATGGTAAAAAAACCGTACACGCAATTTTCTTGACAGCTCTTTCTACCTTATCATTTTTTTTTATATTCACAAGCACTCAAGGGGTTATAAGTGCCCTTTATATGTTTATATTTAAACACAGTGCGAGCTTTAGGAAAATAGGGAAGGGTTTAAAAGAAGTAACCAGTGCACATTGGTCCTAAAGATCTGAACATCAAAATGTGAGGCAAAAACAGAGTTGGCCAAAGCATTCCACATTCTCGATGTACGTTTTAGAAAGAATCTCTATATTTGACAGTACGCCCAAAAACGAGCTCAAAGGTAAACTGATGAGCATTCCTAGAAGTGCGAGTATTACGGCTGAATTGTTTACGGGGTGGAATGCAACTGGCTAATTCGACAGAACATTGTTTCTAAAAATATCTATAAAACAACGAAAGGCATGAAACATTGCGACGGTGTTCTAGCGATGTTAATGTTTCGATTATAGTTCTGTCGCCTATCATTTTTAAAGCCCTTTTTTGAATTCTATCCAAGTAATTTAAACATGTTTTCGGGGCACCTCCCCAGATATGTAAATTATATTCAAGATTTGGATGGATAAAAGCTTTGTAGATCCATCCATCCTTCCATCTTCGGAGAAATCCTAAGCACCTGACAGCATTTTTGGCGATATCGAATATGTGATCATTCCATAAGAGGTGATCTGTAATACACATACCGAGTACTGATAGTTGATTGGTTTCCTGGATGCAAGTGCCACTCATAGATAGTAGCATCGGGGTGCGCTTTAACGACAGGAGATAGCATTGAGTTTTCGAAGCATTAAATTCTACACGGTTTTTGATTCCTCATTGTACAATGCTGTCGAGATCAGAATTTAATGAGCTTATCATACGCTGCCGTTGGTAGTCCACATCCGAAGAACAAGGATGAAAATCTCAAAACGAATATTGAAAGCTGAGGGTACTGTCATCCGCGAAACAATTTAGTGGGTTAGAAGTTTCAGACAAAAGATCATTTATAAAAAGAGGAAGAGCGTCGGAGACAAAACGGAGCCCTGGGGCACACCAGCGTTGATTTTATGAATTTCAGTCTTGAAACCATCCAATACAATTTCTAATCCAACGAAGAAGAGATTCATCAATACCAAAAGCACGCATTTTCGATAAGATAGCTTGGTGCCAAACTCTATCAAATGCTTTTGAAATATCAGGTTCAATAATCTTACTTTCTCCAAAACGATGTAAAGATTTGTTCCACTGTTCGGTGAGATGAACCATGAGATTACCAGTGGACCTATTGCTACGAAAGCCGTACTGTCGTTCAATAAGAAGCTTCCGTTCATCAAGATATTTCTTAAGCTGAAAATTTATCAGCGTTTCCTTACCTTAGAAAGAAGGGATGTAAGTGCAATTGGACAATAGTTTGAGGGAGAGGAGGATTCGCCTTTTTTAGGGACAAAGGCAGTTTTCCATCCACTCCGGAAGAGACCTGTAGAATAGGACAGATGGAAGAGCTTACGCAGTGGTTTTGCCAGCTTTGAAGAACATCCGGGCCAGCGGATTTGTGTGTGTCAAGGTCTTTCAGTACTCTTGCAACTGCACGAGTGCGAAAGAAGATTCGTCCCATAGAATCGTTTACGCTCTCAAGAACAGGAGGACTCATAACACTCTCTGGTAGCGTCGATTTAACAGCAAACTGTGCTGCAAGCAATTTGGCTTTATCGATCGACCTTACATTGGGAGCGTCATTGTGGACCACTGTGGGAACCGAATATGACGTGGTGTTTCGTACGTTTTTTACAAATGACCAGACATCTTTACTACCTTTGGAACACTGTAGTATTTTTTGCCTTAATTTCTGATCATGCAAAAATTTGGTTTGTCGAATATGACCATTACAGGTATTTCTAGCTTGTTTAAACTTATTCCGGTTTTCCTCAGTTGGGTTGGCTTTATAACAACGGAAACTTACATCTCTGAACCTAATAACCTTTTTACAGCTCGAATCAAACCATGAGTTCTCTTTGGGTTTGATAGATTTCACCCTATTCGGGACAAAATTTCTCATTCCACAAAGAGTTAAATTTGTTACCATTTCTGCGCTGGAATCCACGTCACTATCGAGGAAGCATAGTGACCAGTTAAAGTTCCTGAAGAATTCATTGATACCGTCCCAGTTGGCTTTCTCGTATTGCCAAACGGTTCTCATAAGAGGTTTTTCTTTAACTGGGTTTTTTCGACATTAGAATTTCTCAGATACGATATGGTCTGATGTGCCTTGAGGCGGTAATACACTAATTATGTATTTATTAGGGTCAGAGGTAAGAAACAAGTCTAGGGTGTTGGCGGATTGTATAACAAAATTTATTTAAAATGGATATCTCTTCTGGTCGATTCTTGAGCTATGCACGACGAAAAAAAACGTCGCAAACGTATGAACGTACGAACACACGCACGCACAGACATCTTTCTAAAAATCTTTTATTTCGACTCTAGGGATCTTGAAACGTCAAGAAATGTCAAAATTTTCAATTTGAGAAATCGGACCCATTACAATAACTGCCCATGGGAAGTTAAAAATAATCGAAGTATTTTATGCCCACAAATTAAGTTTAAAAAACTATTAATGATTTTCGGAAAAATTAATTAGGTATAAATTTAAATGTTTTTGAGAAATTAAATGACATTTAAGTTTTTAAATACAAAAACTACGTTGTATGATTCAATCCTGCGCTTTATTGCACTATGAATCATCAAACATATAAAAAAACATCAATCATTATCCGTCATTTCTCGAAAAATCAAGGATTTGGATCTTTAAAAAATTCGACTGATTGGACCGATAGCAAAAACTATCATATTTTGCAAATATAGTTTAAAACCGTAGCAATTGATACATTTTTAGTTCGATAACCTCTTGAAAGATGAAAAATGGAAAAAATACTGTACTTATTCACATATTTCTTAAATCTCAATTCAAATTTTTTTACGAATATAAAGCTTGTCCTCTAGCATCTAAATATCATAGCGCAGATAACACAGATGAAGAATACTCAAGGAGATAACTGATGACATTTTGGCTTCATTCCGAGAAAGCAATTTATTAGAGTTGTTTTTCTGTTTTTAGTAAAAACAACAAATACTCGTATGCTCGAATTCCTTAAAGGCATATTGCCAATTTAAAGTTGTTGTTTTTATTTTATTGTTTAAAAAAGGTTCCTTACTTAACTTTCTATTTCTGGCAGACGGCATTGCCACCGACAAAACACTTTTATTACCAAATTTATATTCCAATCAAATGTAACCCAAACTATTGTATTTAACAATTTTAAGTAATACAAATCTATCTATCCATCTATCTTAACTTTTTTTTGTTGCGTGTTACATGAAATCAAGAAATTAAAAAAGGACATCCATTGAAGTAGTGTAGGCGTTGGATAGGAGAGTGTTTCAAATATTAAATTGCATAAAGTCTAAGAAGTCCCTTTTGCAACATTTGGAGACTAAATGTGCTAAAATGTCGTAATAGTTCTTGTAAGAGTCACTAAGACCTTACCTAAGTTTAGAAGACTGTTTATTCTTTAAAATTGCTGCTAACACAAAACCATTTCCACCTGCTTCTTATGGTTATACGTCGCTATATATTTAATAATTTAATTCGGATGCAGTCAAAATGCACCTCTTTTAAGAAGTCTTCCTGCAAAGGTTCTAATTTTTAGTTAAAAACAAAGAAATTTCAGAGACAATGCTTTAGTTGAATTAAAAAACCAAAACTACCATATCAATTAAATTCCTAACGACTTTAGCTATCTTCTTCTGATTGTACTCTAAAGGTACTTCTAACACTCAATTTCGGAACTTTATAGGTTTTCTTAACTCAAAGTCTATTTAGAATTCGACGACTGCACTTATCCTTACCTTTTGTATTCTATATAAAACACTCAATACTCTATATCACGCTCTCAAAAACACACAAAAGTTTATATAGCTTAGCTAGCAGAAGATACTGGTTGTTGTAGTTTTCAAACAATACCTTCTTCTCCTAAAAAAAAAGCAGCCCTTATTATTCTTAGCATTTATATTATACAAGCGGTTGCAAAGACTTACTTTCTCTTTCTGTTTTGTTGTTTGTTTTCTCTTTCGTTCTTTAGAAGTAAAAGTTTCGTTCAGCTTGTTACCATTTTACTTTCTTTGTTGAAACTTCTTTAATTAAGGATATTGTGTGAATTTCGCTTGGATTTCTAAAACCCTATCAACTCGCTCAACAACCACTCAGAACTTTAATGTGTCATTATGTACAGTTTGAACAGTTATTCTTATTGGATTTCTATGCAACTACGTTACGTACTTACGTATAATACTTACAACTTACGACTTACGACGACGAGTAAAAGATTATTCTACAGAAGTAAAATGTAGTAAAGGTAGGTGTTTACGCGAAACACTACATTCAATGTTTAAACTAAGTTTATCCCAGGGTTGGTCGATGTGCCTCCGCCGCACCCATGCCGATGGTGAAATTGAATTTGTTGGTGTTTTGTATTTTTAGATTAAAACTGGAGTTTTGAGCCCTTTAGCTCTGGAAACAGGAAAAGATGTACAGATGTACGGAGTACCTTCTGATGTAGGAAAACTGATGATGTGACAATGTATAAAGGTACATGATATTTCTCTTCATGTTGAAGACAGACTCTGATGGTTAAGAGTTTTAAATGTAAAAAGTTAGTTTGTCCTCAAAACTAATTTACCTTCTATGGGGAAGGAGTGCAGGTACCGATAGTCTGTTTTTAACTAAAAATTAATTCAATTAGGGTTTATTTACATCAAATCCTTTTAATATGGTGAAGGCAATAAAATACAAATTTTAAAATTGAAAAAAAAGATCGTCAAGGAAGACGTTACATCACGAAATGAGATTGTTATGTTTAGTAAATTTACACTCGAACCATTAAAGTTAAAATGAAGGAATCAACATAAAGGCGAATAAGATGCCATTAACATGTTGGAAAAAAAGTTATTAGCAAGTCTGAAGTGGAAGAAGCACTTTTAAATTTGATTAATGACTATCGTTCGGTTCCAGATGGAGTTGCTCCAATTGTCTTAAAATTGTGTGCTCCAGTACTCTCAAAACTTTTTTCTTACATTTTTAATCTCTCTCTTTCTTAAGGTGAATTTCTGTCTGAATTGGAAAAATCTTTCATAATTCCTATTCATAAAGCAGGACTCACACAGGAAATATCTAACTACCGTCCAAACTGCAAATTGTCCACCATTCCAAAACTTATTGAATAACTTGTGTGTGATAAGTTTTCGTGTTTGTTTTAGGAAGTAATATCGCCTTTCCAGCATGGCTTTGTATAGGGCAGGTCAACAACTACTAACCTTTCTATTTTCACAAACTACGTTCTCAATAAAATGGAGGCTGGATATCAGGTTGACGTCATCTATACTGAATTTGCAAAGGCCTGTAATAGAGTCAGCCTCACTATTCTACTGAAAAACTATTAAGAATTGGTTTTCATTCAAATATTTTGCAATGGTTGAAATCTTATCTTATAGGACAAATTCAATTTCTTTCCATTGGTAATGTTCTCTCTACTCCTGTACATGTGTCATCAGGAGTCCCTCAAGGTAGTCACCTGGGATCATTACTTTTTCTTATTTTTATTGATGACAAGTCAGATATTTTTCATAATGCTCTTACACTTTTATTTGTTGACGATCTTAAGTTTTATAGATGCAAAAAAAAAACTGATGATTGCCACCGCTTGCAAGATGATCTTAACATGCATCTTTAAACGTTTCAAAATATCAACGTTTTTCATTCTTTTGTTCTTACTATCCTACTTTCTTTGAATATAAAATTGGAAGAAGTGTTCTTGAGAGAGTCAATGAAAAGAAAGATCTTGGTGTTGTTTTTTACCCCAAACTCAATTTTGTCAAACATGTTTACATATTGCTGCCAAAGCTATACTTCCATGCTTGGTTTTATTAAAATAAATTTTAAAGACTTTTCAGACCCCTATACTGTTAAACCTCTTTTTTGCCCATTCGTAAGATCAATTTTAGATTATTGTTGTGTGGTTTGGAAACCATACTATAGAATTCATTCATTAAGAATTGAAAGAGTCTTAAAGAATTTTAATAGGTTAAGGATTGTTTTATGGAAACTTGGATGGAATATAGAAATTTCTTCATATGCTTCAGATGCAAACCTATCGTCTTACAGAAACTTGAAAATCGACGTAAAATCTTCTCTGTTTTATTTATTCGTGATATTCTGTCGCATAATATTAACTGTCCATACCTTCTATCTTTAATTGAGTTCAATATATCTTCTCGTCAACTAAGAGATTATGATCTATTCCAAGTAAGCTACCATAGGGTTTATTACGCAGTTAATGAACCTATAACTCGCTGTGTAAGGGAAACACCTTAATAAGACTGATGGTCTTGTCTCTTGTAAACATTGGAAATTCTGTTAACACTACAAAAAAAAACTCACTTTTTTAAGAACTTCAGCCTATATTGACAAAAAACTGAAACTAAATATCGTGATAAAAGTTTATATACAAAATGTACATTTCCATTAAAATTAAATTTTTAACTAAAGGGTTTTTCAATTGGAGCTGCTAGTTTTTAGCGTTCCATGAAGGCCATTTTGTTAAGGTGACATCTTTCAAATCTTTCGTTCATGATTTAGTTAATTATTCCAAATCATCATGACAAGTTACACGATTGAACAGCAACGTTCAAATAAAAAAAGTTTATTATCAAAGTGAGTGTTCGTTTACGTAAACCCATTTAACGGAAGACGTGGTGGCCTTTCATAAAATTTGAGATGACTGGTTTAGTAAACAATCATCCAACACTCGAAGGTTCAAGAAACGTGGTCCGTGAAAATGTTTAGCAGAACCCTACGTAGTCTAGCGCACAAGAACTCGGCTTTTGCAGACTTGAAATTGGCGAATTTTGCGTCGGAACTAAGGCCTACACCCGTACAAGATTCAACGGACCCAAGAGCTCAAAGTTTACGACCAAAGACACGCTGTATTCGCTGACTGGGCTTCGAATCGTTGGGAAGAGGACCCCAAGACGTATCGCATTTTTGGAGGAAAGGCTGTGTTAACAAGCAGTTTTGTCATAAATGGGACGAAATTAACCCGCACAGTTAACCAGGTGATAATGCATCCAAAAGTTACAATTTTGTGTTGGGCCGGTGGCGTAATTGGTCCGTACTTTTTTTAAAACAACGTTCGTTATCGAGAGCTAGATAACGATGATAAATATTTTTTTTGGCTCAAATTAATTCATATTTAACTAGACGACAAGTGGTTCCAGCAGGACGGCGGCGCTACGTGCCGCACAGCAAATGCCACGATTGACATTTGAGGGTAATATTATATCTCTCGCAGGGGTGATGTGAATTGGGCACCAAAGTCATGCAATTCTACCCGACTAGACATTTTCCTGTGGGGTTTCTTGAAGTCGCCGGTCCATGCAAATAAACTACAATTGACAGATGCCCTAAAGGTGAACATAATGCAGGCCATCGCTCAAATTCAGCCAGATCTATGCAGATAAGTCATTGAAGATTGGACCATTGGGATTAAATTTGTCATATTCCATTAAATTATCATTAAATGATGTCATATTCCACACTTAATGGCAATCATGTGCCTTTTAAATAAAAAAATTAGTTTTCTTAATACATCACGCACAACTTGTTTAATTCCATTTCAGCATCTACCCGTCCCTATTGAAAAACCCTTGACAATAATTGAATATCAGTATTTTGTAAGACCACTTTGAGCATCTTAAAAGCATGTAATAATCTCAACATCGAAGTAACTAAATTTTTGACAGCAGAAACAATGTTCTGACATTTCTCTATAAGTCTTTTTCTTAGTATAGGGGCAATACAATTTTATTATTTTCGGAACTTCCATTCTCTTATTTGTTTGAAAGTCCAAGTCTTGTGGAGGCGTTTAGTCTTAGCGTTAAGTGTGATATCAGAGCAAATTGTTGGTAGTATGAGCCCTTTGGTTTGTAAATACCACGCGGACCAAGACTTTGGCAAAATATTTTGTTAAGTTTTTTTTTTTTTCAATACCGTTTAAAGTTTTTTAAAATAATTAGTTTTTTGTATTGTAATGTCAATAAAATAGACAAAGTTAACATAACTACCACATCAATCTTATTTAAATTAGTTTGAAAGAGACCAAGCTGCAAAAAATGTGGTCGTACAAAAACGAAGACGTATACAAATATGTAATAACGTAATGTAAAATTTAATTGAAGCCAATAGTATTTTTGGGTCTTGATATATTTTTAAAGTACATAATTTCTCTAAAAAATTTAGTTAAAACAAATTAAGATAAACAAATAAGTTGGGAAGAAGAATGGCACTTACAAATTACACGTTTCAGAACCTTTTTTCACTTTAAATCTCAAGGCATTTAAATCTTTTGTATCAATAGGTATACAACGTTTGTTATGTTTTCAATCAGAAATAAGTTTAACAAAAGTATCACTTTTGCTGTTTTGGGACATTTATATTATTGAAATTCAGTTCTAGAGCACACACAGCAAATTCACTTCAAAAGTAGATTTATTTAATTGGTTAGTATCTTTTGTATTCAACGGAAAATCAACTTTGAAAGCCAGCCTGGTCTCTAGAACTTGCTAATTTCTTCCAAAAAGTCTGTTTAGAAATATTTCCTATATTTTAAGGTTTAAAAATGTACCTTCAGTTACTTTATCAATAAGCTAGCTGCGATTTTTAACAGAATGTTTGAAACAGGAGAAATATCTACTCAATTCAAACACGCAATCACATTTCCGATTCATAAAAAGGGCAGACCCAACAAACTATAGAGGAATATCCTTTTTAAATTCGGCATATAAGGTATTCACAAAATTGTTAAACTACCGATTGTCAAACTGGATTGAAAACAATAATCATATTAAGGAATGTCAAGCTGGGTTCCGGAACTGCTACTCAACAGTAGATAACATATTTGTATTGTAAAACTTAGCGAGCATATTTGTAGACCAAGGAAAAAAATTATACCACCTTTTTTTTTAGATTTTAAGGCAGTCTTTGACAATATCGACCGAAATGCTTTAATATATAAGCTATACAATGCTGGAATGAGTCAAAAATTTTGAAGGGTTCTCGAAGGATTCTCGTGTGGAACGGAATGGAGATTTCGGAATGGTGTGTGTTTGGAGTAAGACAAGGATGTACACTTAACCCGTATCTCTTTTCCATGTACATCAACGACCTTACTGACTCTCTACCAGAAGGCATAGAGATAGATGGAATTTTGATAAAAGCTTTTCTATTTTCTATTTGCAGATAATGTGGCTTTATTTGCATACTCACCAGAATCCTTGCAACTTATGATTAACCGTCTTGATTCGTACTGCCAATTATGGAATCTTACAGTTAATCTAACCAAGTCAAAAGTCATGATTCTTAAGAAAAGAGCAGGTAGAAATTGCAGCAATGAAAAATAGTATCTTAATGGACAGGCCATTGAAATTGTGAAAGCATACAGTTATCTTGGAGTAACAGTAACTAGTAATCTGAGTATGGAATCGCACTTAAAAGAAAAACTAATAAAAGCTAAAAGTGCCATATCTGCTACCTGGAAGAGGTGTTTTTCAAATCATTCAGTTGACCATAATGTAAAATATAAAGTTTTTCAATCTGTATCTGAGTCGGTGATGTTGTACGCAGCACAATCTTGGGGATACTGCCAGTATGAAACAGTGGAGAAACTGCTGAAGTACTACATCAAAAGATGTTTCAATCTGCCAAGCACAACGCCCAACTATGTGATAAACATTGAAACAGGATTATCACCACTTTTTATTAAAACTTTTAAGCTACACGCAGAATTTGTAAATAAAGTCCTGCAATTACCGGAGGAGGGACTTCGAAAAATTATTGCAAGAAAGGTAATAGAGAGAAGAACACTATAGTACAAAAAGTTAGAAGAGCTTGCAACCTACAGCGGAATGGAGTTCAATCCTATAAATGGAAATGAAAGATACTGTAAGGATATTATCAACAACCTGATTTCAAAAGTATATGAGCAATACAGAGCTGACTGCCTAAATTTAGCTACTACGTCATTACACAGAGATACAAATAGCATTTTTAGGCATAATTTTAATGAAAAAAACTATTTTCGTAACGAAAACAGTAATAAAATCATATCTGCTATCTTTAAAATGAGAGGAGAACTTATTTGACTTAATTATATCCCTCTTCGCACTGATTTACCAATCTATTGTAGTCTTTGCAACCTATCGGCGAGAGAAGATATCATCCACTTCATTGGCAGGTGTCCACTTCTAAAAGAAATCCGAAGATATTTCCTTGGAAGCAATTTAATTCCGGAAGAAGAAGTTTTATCACATCTCAACTGTGAAAATAATATAAACTTATTGTTTAATTTTTATCAAACAGTTAGAAATTATAGAAGCCGAAAAACAAAGAATTGTATTGATTATATTTATCATATTTCTTTTATTTCTTTTATTGTAAAAAAAAAACTTGTTATAAAATGTTTAATTTCATGTCAATCAGGCAGACGGTAAAGCCATGCTTATCGATTTATGTAAATAAAGGGTGATTTTTTTGAGGTTAGGATTTTCATGCATTAGTATTTGACAGATCACGCGGGATTTCAGACATGGTGTCAAAGAGAAAGATGCTCAGTATGCTTTGACATTTCATCATGAATAGACTTACTCACGAGCAACGCTTGCAAATCATTGAATTTTTTTACCAAAATCAGTGTTCGGTTCGAAATGTGTTTCGCGCTTTACGTCCGATTTATGGTCTACATAATCGACCAAGTGAGCAAACAATTAATGCGATTGTGACCAAGTTTCGCACTCAGTTTACTTTATTGGACATTAAACCAACCACACGAATGCGTACAGTGCGTACAGAAGAGAATATTGCGTCTGTTTCTGAGAGTTTTGCTGAAGACCGTGAAATGTCGATTCGTCGCCGTTCGCAGCAATTGGGTTTGTGTTATTCGACCACATGGAAGATTTTACGCAAAGATCTTGGTGTAAAACCGTATACAATACAGCTCGGGCAAGAACTGAAGCCGAACGATCTGCCACAACGTCGAATTTTCAGTGAATGGGCCCTAGAAAAGTTGGCAGAAAATCCGCTTTTTTATCGACAAATTTTGTTCAGCGATGAGGCTCATTTCTGGTTGAATGGCTACGTAAATAAGAAAAATTGCCGCATTTGGAGTGAAGAGCAACCAGAAGCCGTTCAAGAACTGCCCATGCATCTCGAAAAATGCACTGTTTGGTGTGGTTTGTACTCTGGTGGAATCATTGGACCGTATTTTTGCAAAGATGCTGTTGGACGCAACGTTACGGTGAATGGCGATCGCTATCGTTCAATGCTAACAAACTTTTTGTTGCCAAAAATGGAAGAATTGAACTTGGTTGACATGTGGTTTCAACAAGATGGCGCTACATGCCACACAGCTCGCGATTCTATGGCCATTTTTAGGGAAAACTTCGGAGAACAATTCATCTCAAGGAATGGACCGGTAAGTTGGCCACCAAGATCATGCGATTTGACGTCTTTAGACTATTTTTTGTGGGGCTACGTCAAGCCTTAAGTCTATACAAATAAGCCAGAAACTATTCCAGCTTTGGAAGACAACATTTCCGAAGAAATTCAGGCTATTCCGGCCGAAATGCTCGAAAAAGTTACCCAAAATTGGACTTTCCGAATGGACCACCTAAGACGCAGCCGCGGTCAACATTCAAATGAAATTATCTTCAAAAAGTAAATGTCATGGACCAATCTAACGTTTCATATAAAGAATCGATGAGATTTTGCAAATTTTATGCGATTTTTTTTTTTTTTAAAGTTCTCAAGCTCTTAAAAAATCACCGTTTAGTATTTATGTTCATAAACAAGAAAAGAAACAAAAAATCTAATCTATTTATCTAATCCTTCAAAAAAAGTTTTTCTCAAAAATTTAAATGCCATTTTATGTCTCAAAAAATCTAGTTTAACTTAATATTAAATATAAACTTCCTGAAAAAATGTCGACCCCTTTCTGAGATATCGAGTTTTGGAAACAAAATCATCAATTTTATCATTCACAAGAGCTTGCATAGATTGAGAAGATAAGTGAAATCGGTCCATTAGTTCTTGAGGAAACTTAAAAACCAAATTAAAGGTTTTATGAGGGGTATATTATTGGAGCAATACTAAAATGTGTTTTTCTTGTAACTAACATATTGTAACCAAAAAAATTATATGGTGACTGGCGTTATTTTTCGTAATAATAAAATGAAAAAACGTCTTGCGCTTATCGGCTAAAAACCTAAATACCAATCAACACAATTGTTTGGACCGCACGAGGCAGTTAAGACAGACAGACGGGCGGAATCGAGGTACCCACTTGTTTCGACTTCTCTACCGTCGTAATTTCATGTTGGATTAAAAGCTCTCGATTTTTTTTTACCAATGGCATACTTGCATCTAAAAGAGGTGTGAAAATAATTTAAACTGTATCTACCTCAGACTTAAGAACACTGTTTTTTTCACCTTTTCCAAAATTTTAAGAACGACATACTTCAAGCGCGAGTGCTGAAATAAATTATTGCTCAATTTGTGGAACAGAAAAAACTCAATTTTGTAGACCCGTGCATTACCCCATAAAAAAACATTATGTATTTGTGATCTTAAATTTCAACTGATATTTTATTTTTGGTCTTAAACTTTTAGTTTGGCTATATCCTTAAATATGTGCTTCAAAAGTTTAAACCTCAAACATTTAAATTCATCGAGAGCTGACATGCTATAAATGTAAAATTAATTTGCTTGACCGGACATTCCAATAACGATGATGAATTGAACTCCAAATATAAGCATTTCTTTTTTCAATTTCCTCTTATTAAACATTTATTACAAACACTGTAATTTAATTTAAATACTTGAAGTGCCAAAGTAAAAAACAAACATACAATTTTTTCGCACGCAAACAATTCCACAAAAAATTCCATACTTATACAAACATTTTTTAAATAATCTAACCTAAACCATAAAATTTTCAAATTCACTTTAACAAAAAAAAAATTATTAAATTTTGTCCATGATTTGTATATAAAATGCCTTCCAGCCGAATAAAGTAAAACAATATTGCAAAACATAAAGTAAACAACCTCGATGGTAGATACAGGACCGTTTATAGAAATATAGGTGTATAACTTCGAATTCAATGTAATTCAAATTTCAGTTTCATTCCCAGAAGCTATGAAATCAATTTGACTTTGCGTATTTATTTTTATATATGTACTGTACACTCGTATACATATATTATATTTCCTGCACAAATTTATAAAGGATAACATGCCAATAGCATTTCTATAGCATAAGGCCCTCTATACCTATGTATAGATTTGTTCCTGCAAATTGTAAAATGTTTCTTCGAAATAAATAATTCATATGCATTGTGCGATTGGCAGAATTATTAAAATTTCTAAATTCGAATATACCTAACAATTATTGTTATA
Source organism: Eupeodes corollae (assembly GCF_945859685.1). Taxonomy (NCBI): domain Eukaryota; kingdom Metazoa; phylum Arthropoda; class Insecta; order Diptera; family Syrphidae; genus Eupeodes; species Eupeodes corollae. Next base: position 139,514,650 of record NC_079148.1, on the reverse strand, counting down.
CAAAAAATACGAAAATAAAAAACTGTTTGAGTTTCTAATCAAATTTACATACGGGTTACATTTTATAAAACAAAAAAAACTTACCATTTATATTCTGCCCTCGAAAATCCTGAGCATGAAAAATACTGAAACTCGTGCATATAAGCAGGCATATAAAAAACCTGAAAATAAATAAGAAAAACAAAATATTTATTAGTAAGAAGTTCTAAGAATTTAATCATATTTCGTAAATTAATATAAAATTTAAAGAAACTGATCCAATGACATGTTTTTATTAACTGTTTTCTCGTAAGTGCACTTGATTTACAAAATTTACCTGAAAAACTTTTGTATACCTTTCACTTTTTAAACTAAATAATTTATTTTGTAAGAAACACAATTTTCGACAAAAAATACTTAATATCATTTTATGATAGTACTAGCTGACCCAACAAACGTTGTATTGTTATATACATAATTTCTAGAGAATATTTTGATAGAAATTAATCACTTATGACAAGTTTGTAAGGATGTGGTTTATAAGTGTGAGAGATATAGAGCACTGTAAACGTTGACAAAATATTAAAATAACAAATCAACAACCAATTTTGTTTAATTTATTAAAACTAATTCTTTAAAATTATAAACATATCGCTAATTATGACAATTTGCCAAAAAAACAATATCAATCCCTTAATGCAGCAGAGTGTACAATATTTTTTCCCATCTTTCGTCAATACAAACAATGCTCAATGGTTTGTCAACTCGAGAGCACGCCATGTGTCCGTGTGATAAACATGAAGTGCTCAAATCTAAGCCGCAGACAGGCATCGTTTGGCCTTGAAACTTATTGATAGTCATTGCAAATGCCAATCTAATTGGAAACTGAAGTCGTTGGAATTGAATTGTCATATCTGTGCGTATAACATTGATTCCCGTAATAATATATTTTCGCCACGGAATTTGCCATTTAGCTTCGATTACATTTTTCATTAATTTTTTAATTACTAATAGCGTGCCGTTGCACAGCCGTTGTGTGTTCAAATAACGAAACAAAATTACCGGAGATCCAACCTTGAGTTGTAAATTATGCGGTGTCTTGCCTGGTAGATCCAATAAGTTCAAAAACTCCGTTGGATAATTTAACGTTTCGGTAGCATCACAAACTGTATCAATAGATTTGTATGACACCAAATCTCCTGGTAACAAAAGTTGTATCTTGAGATTTAATTCGTTGACATCCAATTTTTTTGCTGCTAAAATTGCTCTTTCTGTCGGCCACTCATGATTTGTATATTGTCTGTGTACATCGAGAAATATTTGGTCAGTAATTCAATAATCTTGCAAAAATCGACCGGTAATTTTATGCATCCAGTCTCATCTGTATAGTAACTTTTCCAAGAATGTTTCAGCACGATGGATCTTGAACTTTCAATTGTACTTTTTCAACATTATGCCACAGCGGCCATGATTTTAAGCAGGCGTTGATCTTATTAGCGTACGTTGAACGCGGAATAATGGGAAGTATTTGTCTGAAATCACCTAAAAAGAGTGCCGCCAAATAGTCTGTCGTTTTTTATATCATTCAATGTTCTCAAGCAATATTTGTGTGCCATAGTAAATTCATCCCAGATGATAATTTTACACTTTTTCTTCACTGTGGCCTTGGATGATTGTTTTGAACATTTACTGGCAGTTTAAATACTGAATGAGTTGGTCTTCCTCCATTCAATAAAGTTGTAAAGCCGCAATGCAAGAAGATGCAACAGCGAATGCGATACCATTATTTGATCCTATTTTAGAAAGAATAAGCGAAATAAGGATTGGTTTACCAGTTCCACCTGGTGCATCCAAAAAAAAGAATCCACCTTGTCCTGCCGAAACTGCGAGCATGATGTGGTCATAAATGGTTATATGTTCTTTATTGATTAGTGGGTCATTGCGAGCAACAATCGCTGCCACTTATTTATCGTAAGATCGTTGCACCGTGTACGATATTAATGCAATCAAACCAAGCACTTACGAACATGAAAAATAGATAAAACCCTATTCTCAGACCTACCGAATGTATATGCAAAATTTCATTGAAATTGGTTAAGCCGTTTCGGAGGACTATGGCGACTAACACTGTGACAGGAGAATTTTATATATAAGATAGGAACTCAAAGTATTTTCATCAGTATAATGTTTTATTTAAAATATTTAATATTCAGAAGTTTTAAAAATTGTCAAAAAACAAATTAATTTTATTTGAGTTCAAGAAGAACTTAAGAACTTTAAAAATAATTTGTATATCCTATTTTCAATCACAAATTAAAAACTGTTTATATATATACAATTTCATAAAATATATATTTTTTCATAGAAGTTTTTTTAACATTGAAAAAAGGCTTGAATGCGACCGGCAATAATAACTTGCCATGGGTGGCAGCTAAAATATATAAAGGTACATCTTCTGTAAAAAGTAATTTTTAATTTAAATAAATGATTGAAAGGGGATCAAATCAAAAATTATTCTAGAACCAATAAAGTAAAACCAAATTTTGAACAACTTTTTGTTAAGGACTTAATGCCTTACAAACAAGCAGTTTTCCAAATACTAAGCAATTTTCTAAGAAATTGCTAATTTCCTTTTATTAAAAAATTGTTATCTGAACTTGTCCAAACATTGACAGCTCCTTAAAATAAACAAAGTGGAAGAATAAATAAATAAATTATGTTGCGCAACAGTCCGTAAAAAACCAGCCCTAGTGCCTTACAACTCTCAACCATTCCTATGTGCGAGTAATTGCAAGGATGGAGGGGACCTACCGTTTATACGCCGAATCCAAAAGGCTAATTTGTGAAAGCACTTCTTGGAGAATTTGTCAATCCCTCGCAAGAGGCAGCACCCGTGAATAAGACAGCACAGGCAGGGATCGAACTCAAGACCTCGACGGGTAGAAGAACTCAAACAGACCTATTTTTAACGGACCTTTTTTAAAGTAGCAATTCTAATTTTAAAAAGAGGCTGGGATGCGACCCACACTGATAACTTCCCATCCCGTCTGTCGATTTGTCTTGCTTAAAAGTTTGTCTATATGTACTCGTATCAATTTTAACCAAATTTGCGTACTATTTTTTGTAGATTTTATTTTTTTATGAAAAAACGGACTGTTGGATTTTTATATAAAAATTACTGAATATTGAACACAATATTTTCTGTGAAATAAAATAAGTTTGAAGCCAATATTTTTAATTTTTGAAAAGCTATTTGAGCCGAAAAAAAATTTTTTACCAAGAATTTTTAGTATTGTTTTTTTAGAGTTTTATTTTTTGTAAAAAACTGTCAATTCGAATTTTTTAAAAATTTTACCAAATGTTGAAAACAATATTTTTTTTATAAGATAAAATTAGTTTGAAGCCAATATTTAAATTTTTGAAAAGATATTTTAGTCGAAAATCATTTTTTACCAACTTTTGCTAATTTTTTTTCGGTTTTTATTTTTTTGTACAAAAACTGTCAATTTGATTTTTTTCAAAATTTTACTGAATGTTGACAACAAGATTTTTTGAAAGATAAAAGTAAATTAAAGCTAATATCTCAGTTTTGAAAAGATATTTGAGTCGAAAATCAATTTTTACCAACTTTTATACATTTTTTTTAGGTTTTTATTTTTTGTAAAAAAAAACTGTCAATTAAATTTTTCTCAAAATTTTATCAGATGTCAAAAACATTATTCGTCGTTGCACAAAATTGTTTTAGAGATGAAATCATAATTCAGTCGTAAAATTTTGGAGGTTACAAATTTTTTTTTTAGTTTTTTTGGTTTATAAAAAAAACCGTTTTACTGATTTTTTTCAAAAATATACCTGTTTTGTATCACGTTACAATATATTATATAAAATTTAATTCAAGGCTCTAGCGTTTTTGGTTCGTAAGATATTTAGGGTTAACCAAAATTTTCACCTTTTTTTTTAACTGCTATGGTAAAAAAACCACCCACGAAATTTTGTTAAGAGCCCTTTCTGCATCTTCCTGCCTAATTATCTGTATAACAAAATTTATTTGAAATCGATATCTCTTCTGGTTCTTGAGCTATGAACGACGAAAAAAACGTCGCGAACGTACGGACATACGGACGTGCGGACATACGGACGTACGAATATACGTACACACGCACATCTTTCTAAAAATCTTTTATTTGGACTCTACGGACCTTGAAACGTCGAGAAATGTCAATATTTTCAATTTGACAAATCGGACCCATTACAATAACTTCCTATGGGAAGTTAATAAAAAGTTAAGAGGTAGCAAGATGTAAAAATCGTTTACAATTGGGTAAATCATCTAAAACTAAAAGCTTAGTAAATTGCTAAAAATGGTTCTAATATATCACAAAATCATTTTAAATATTGCGCCACTGTCTTTAAATGTTATAAAAATGTATATATCATTCTAAGTTTTCAAATTTGAGTCAAAATTAAGTTTTTATTATGTTTAAGGTTTTTCTTTTATTATCAACTGAATGTTTTCTAACGTCTTACAAAATATTTATTATAATATTTTTTCATAACACTGGCCGACAAGATTAAGTTTTCTTATGTAACAAAACAATACTTTTTTAAAGTATTAAATTGCTCTGAATTCAAAACATGTCTTTCAATCAGGTTCCTAAAAAATGCCTCTTTACACATGTTATAGGCCAAACCAAAAACGGTGTTTTTGAGGCTTGAGTAAAATAAACAATAACCGTCGACAATAAATTTTATAATTATTCAGCAAGGTACAAATCTTTGTTTTCAAAATATAATTAAAGTATTTCAGTCAATTCCCGGTACATCTCATTAGTTATGAGCCTTCATTTAAACATAATGTATGTGAAGTTTTGAAAAACCTTGAATTTAATATTTTCATGGTTTTGAAAAAAAATTAGTTTTGGACTTAATTGTTGGTGTTAAATTTAAATGTTCAATTTTTTCAAAATAATTTGTATGCGATAACCTTGCTTAGACACTAGGTCGACTTCTTTTTCTGCCAATAACCCTTTCAGCATTTTATTTAAGTATTAAAAACATGTGAAATCTAACAACTTATTGAGATTTTTCGAAAATTTGATAAGGTACCATTTCTATTTACACTGAATATTGAAGAAAAGAATTAAAGATTTGGAAAATCGTCAACAATTTCATGAGCGTCTAACTTTACAAAGTAATATCTCAATAATCTCACATGACAGAGTGAAATCTTTCTGAAGTCGTATAAGAATGAAAGCTATCCAGAATTGTCAAAAAAGTGAAAATGGACCCAATACCTTGTTGAACATCACTGGAATATGAAAAAAAAGCAATATTTCCTTTTTTCTAAACAATTTTGGATCAAAAATCAATTTTAACCAATGTTTACTAAATCTTGCTTGTAGTTTATTATTATTATTTTTTGTAAAAATATTTTCGCTTCAAAATTCATTGCGAAATTATTATATTATTTTATGAACAGTATATCGCATTTAAAGAATTACTTTTATTTTTTCGCAGATACTTGCGTCGAAAATCAATTCTAACCTGTTTTTAGTTTTTTTTTGATTTTCCAAAAAAATATTGAAGTTGGAATAAGTTTTATTTTAATTGCTGTTTGTGTTCCCATTGACGAAACCAATTTTTTGATAATTGAGTATGTTTCGTAGATTTTTACTGGAACTAATACATAACTCTAAGCACCTTTGTTCTCAATTCTAGGGACCGTGAAACGTCACAAAATATCAACATTCCGATAAACCGGATTGATTAAAACAACTTCCCATTGCAAATTGAATCAAGTGTACTTAAAAAAGTTAAAAATTCAATTGCCATTTCATGTTTTCCAAAAAATCTATTTATAATTTTTTTTCGAAATTCCTTAGACAGTTTTTTAATTTTTTTTTTCTAATATTCAGCATTTGAATTCGTTAAAAAATATTGAACCGTTTCGAGATTTCAAATTTATAGGAACATGTAAAATAAAAATTATTTTAATCGGTTCAGTAGTTCCTTCAAAAATAAAAACAAATTAACAAGGGATTTTCTTCTAGAATCTAGAAGAATCCAAGTTGAAAAAAATATACACGTTTCCATAGCTGCAGAAAAATATCGTTGTTGTTTAGAGCAAGAGGGGAACTCCTCAACTTGAATGGAACGTCTTTTAACAATAGCGAAACCAATTATTGCACACTATGTAATCAACATGCTAGAGAAGACACGTTTCATTTCATGGGTATTTGTCCAATATTGAGAAACTGGAGGATGCAGTATTTCCAAAAACCATCTTTAACTCTAGAGGAACTCAAGGAACTACTTAATGGACCGCATTGGGAAGCAATATATAAATACTGCAATGAAGCTCGAAATTATAGAAGACTAATTATTACGAAATTTATTTAGAATATTTAAGTTACATACAAGAAAATAGTAGATACTATTTTATAGGTCCCTCCGACAGACGGCAAATTTCGCCATTGTCATTTCATTCATTTAAAAATTGTAACAAAACAAAATGTTAAAACTGTGTTAAATAAATGAATCTTTATCTTAAAAAAAAAATCTTATACACGTTTCCAAAAAAATGTATAGGAACGTGTTGGAAAAAAATAGGCTGGGATGCGACCAACACTGATAACTTCCCATCCCATCTGTCGATTTGTATTGCTTAAAAGTTTGTAGGTTTTCGTGTTGGGTAAACAAAGTTGCCAGTTGAGTTATTCTTAAAAATTTTAAAATTACCAACAATTATTTTCAAATCAGAAAATAGATTAGTTTTAAAATCTAGTTTTATTAAATAGATTTTTAGCCTAAAACAAATTTTTACCAATTTTAGTAGCATTTTTTAAATTTTTACAAATTTTATGAATAAAATTAATTTTAGAGATATCAAGAACCAAACATCAATTTTTACCAAATTTGCGTACTTTTTTTATAGATTTTATTTATTTTATGAAAAAATATTTTCTCTGAAATAAAAAAAGATTGAAGACAATATTTTTATTTTTTGAAAAGCTGTTTGAGTCGAAAGTAAATTTTTACCCAGTTTTTTAACTTCCCATAGGAAGTTATTATAATGGGTCCGGTTTGTCAAATTGAAAATTTTGACATTTCTCGACGTTTCAAGGTCCCTAGAGTCGAAATAGAAGATGTTTAGAAAGATGTCTGTGCGTGCGTGTGTTGTGTACGTACATTCGTACGTCCGTACGCTCGCGACGATTTTTTCGTCGTCCATAGCTCAAGAACCAGAAGAGATATCGACTTCAAATAAATTTTGTTATACAGATAAAAAGGCAGAAAGATGCAGAAAGGGCTCTCAAGAAAATTGAGTGGGTGGTTATTTTATCATAGCAGTTTGAAAAAAAGGTGAAAATTTTGGTTAACCTTAAATATATTACGAACCAAAAACATTAGAGACTTGAATTAAATTTTGTATAATATATTGTAACGTGATACCAAACAGGTATATTTTTTGAAAAAAAAAATCAATATAACGGTTTTTTTTATAAATCAATAAAACTGAAAAAAAAATGTGTCACCTCCAAAATTTTACGTTTGAAATATGATTTCATCTCTAAAACAATTTTGTGCAACGAAGAATAATCTTTTTAACATCTGATAAAATTTTGAGAAAAATCGAATTGACAGTTTTTTTTTATAAAAAATAAAAATCTAAAAAAAACATTACACAAAGTTCGTAAAAATTGAATATCGATTCAAATATCTTTTCAAAATCTTGAAATTTAGACTTCAAGCTTATTTTATCTTATAAGAAATATTGTTTTCAACATTCGGTAAAATTTTGAAAAAAATCGAATTGACAGTTTTTTTTTCAAAAAAACAAAGCTATAAAAAAAAACAATACTAAAACTTGATAAAAATTTACTTTTGACTCAAATAGCTTTTCAAAAATTAAAAATATTTTCCTCAAACTTATTTTATTTCACAGAAAATAGTGTTTTCGATATTCAGTAATTTTTATATAAAAATCCAACAGTCCGTTTTTTAGTAAGCAAATTTGGTAAAAATTGATACGAGTACATATAGACAAACTTTTAAGCAAGACAAATCGACAGACGGGATGGGAAGTTATCAGTGTGGGTCGCATCCCAGTTTTTTTTTTTATTTTATTTTTATTATGCATTATATGTTTCAAAACATGACAGCTTCAAAATTAATAAATCCCGAAATAACAAGCTATCGAAAGGGAAACCAAACAAAAAAGAAAAAACCTACTTTGAAAAATTATTGTTCCCGGATTATGTTTCAAGATGAGAGACAATAATACAAATTAAAATTCAATTTGGTTTTCCCCATCCTCACAAAACGTTTTTCTTTTTTTTTAATAATAATTTAGTACCTGATGAACATACATATATATATTTTCTCAAAGTACTTTTGAATTGATTGCCACATTGAGCAATCGATTTTCATTGCTGATTTTTATTTATTTTTGCTGAAACACTCAAAAGTTGCTATGGCTATTAGCCAAGTAATATCCATCATGAAAATGAGAAAAAAAATACAAAATGGTCCATTGGGAGGACCTATATAATGTTGTATACAGTTGGCCAAGCTGTCAATACCTGGAGGACCACTCACTCAATGTAAGTTTAATTTTTGTAATTTTTTTTTGCCAACTTGAATTGAATGATGTGCAATAAACTTTTGACGTTCGTTTGTACAGATATGTAGCTACATAGGTATACGCTCAGTTAATAAAAATGAAAATTTATTTGATTGATGGACAATTAGTTTTAAATTCTCCAATGATTACTTCAGATCTTCAGGGTGTTTATGGTTCGTGGGGCCGTTTATGTAACGACAACGCCACCATAGGCAAACAAAAAAAATCGTTTCTTTGAATATCAGTTCATTTGAGAGTGCAACGTGTTGCAAGTAAAATTCGGAAAGACATATTTTGTGTTGAAGAGAAAAAGTTGTAATTAATTTCTTGTAGTTGCTGCTAGCTGAAGTGAATCTTTCGAATGACAATCGAATTGGTGAATTGTGACCTCTTTTGAAAGTAACATAATGAAGAATTCGACAGAGAAGTTTCGTTTTATGTTAAGATAGACTGTAGATAGTTTAAGAGGTATTTTTGAAGAATTCCAATCGCTCTAGGAATGCATTAATCAAAAATCAGTGATACTCAGGTCATTTTTCATTTGGCAACTTTAACTAATATTAAAACTCTGTGCAATGTAAGTAATAATTATAAATGGTTTCGTAAGTGTATTCACTTGATCAATTTTAGCAACAAAGACTTTCAATTTTTGGAGACTCAGTCAGTGATTTAGTGCATAAGTAGTGATGAGTGTCATTTACGTTCATTTGTTTTACATTTTGTTGTCTAAGTATAAAAGTAAAAAATAAACAAAAATTTTCTTAAAAATATGTTTTCAGCGCTTTAATAACTTCCCATATAAAGTTAGTTTCGATTGGTCGAATTGAACATTTTGACATTTCTCGTCGTTCCAAATTGCCTTTAGAATATAAGTCAAAGGTTTTTAGAGGGATCTATGTGTGTGCTTGCATGTTTAAAGCAACATCTTGAGAGGAATTTTGTTCTTCAGAATTATTCAATTGAATTGTAAACGTAAAATAATGTCTTAAGACAAATTTAATTGTTTTCAAAAAATTCAGCAAACATTTTGTTTTCGACCAAAAATGCCGGGAAGAAAAGCAAATATTAAAATCAAGCTTATTTTATCACATATAGAAAATCTAAACAAATTACAAAAATTCATTTGACAATCTTTTACAAAACACAAAAACCTACAAAAAAAAAAAAACAAAACGCTGATAATAACTGGGTTTCGACTTAAGTGGTATAAGAACGATTTTAACTTCAAATATTTGAATAAATATTTGTTCAGAGTTTTAGAAAAAGAAACATACGGACACGGTTGGAAAGTTATAAGTGTGGGTCGCATCTCAGTCCCTTTTTTTAATCTTTTAGTTTTAAAAGACAATATTTATTTTTAAATAATTTGAACTCGAAGTCAATAGCAAAGTGTTTTTCCGAAAATCTGGAGTTCGAAAAAGTTTTTTTTTTACTTTTTTAAAAGCTTTTCTTCGCATTTTTTTATGTGTTTTGTTTATAAAAATAAATATAATGTTTATACATGTAAAATAAAGTAGTGGTTAAAATCGTTATTCCTATACAAATATATTTAATTTAATATTTAAAATTTTGTTAAGGTATTCAAATCATGATTAAATAAAATGCACGACTGGGTCACACGAACTTTGTTTGTTCAAAGCTTTTTCCTCCGGAAAGCTTTATTTTAATTTTATATTAGAAGAACCAGGATGGAAAATAAATTATCTGAAGATAAGAAAGAGGAAGAACATGTATGTTTAAATTGTAAAGCGATCGCATATTGGTTGTATAGTTAATTAGGTGTCTAAAACAAATAAGGAATAGGTCATTGTCGTGCTTAGCTTTATTCAGATAGATAGATAAGGACATCACATTGCTTCATTCCTACAAATATGGCAAGCCATCACTCCAGCGGCTTTATTAGACTTGAGCTTAGATATGACAATCTTTACTTCGTCTAAGTCGGGAGGACGAGATTTTTGGCTTTCTTCGTCTATGTTGAATGGATCATCCTGCCTGACAGCGTAATTCAGTTCGTCATCGCCGATATACAGTCTGCAGAAGTGGTCCTTCCATTATCCTCAGCATTGACTGCGGTTCCAATATGATGTTAACAATTTCGTCTTTGCATACTTCGGTTCTAGGTTTATGTACCTGTGAATTTCGTTTCACCTGTTCCCAAAACTTTATTCCTGCTTTCAAACCTCTCAACATCTTCAACCGCACGCTCCTCATGCCCTCTCTTTTTCCTTCTGAGAAGTCGGCGTTCCTCTCGCCTCTTCTGCTCATAAAGCTCATGAGCAGCTCTCGTCCTTTTATGCAGCGCGGCTTTGCGTGCCTGTTTTTTGGCTGCATTTGCCTGCCCACATTCCTCATCAAACCAGGGGTTAATTGTTGGTGGCTGCTTGAAACCCAGCACGTCAGAGGCGGCTTCTCTGATTGCATCTTAGCAATGTTGCCACTGGTTTTCGATACATTGTGTTGGCGGCAGAGAATTTCGAGAGAGGTTACTTGTAACTTGGTCGGAAAAGGATTTCGCGATCTCTTGCGATTGTAGCCGTTCGACGTTGTACCTTCTCCCAGCACCACCCTGTTTTGCCTTGGGTCTGGCAATCCGAAGTGCTAAATTGGCTACAACGAGGTAGTGGTCCGAGTCGGTGGTAGCTCCTCGGAAAGTTCGTATATCCATGATGCTGGAAGGGTGTCTGGCGTCGATCGCAATATGGTCAATCTGGTTTATGGTAGATTGATCTGGAAAAATCTATAAGCCTGAATCCGTTGTCGGAAGTGTTGTCGTGCAGGCTGTTCTTCCCGATTATTCCACCAAAGATGTTTTCCCTTCCTAGCTTGGCATTAAAATGGCCCATGACTATTTTAATATCGTAGCTACGGCAATGCTCATATGTTTTGTCTAAGAGCTCGAAGAACATATGTTTGGTGTTGTCGTCTTTCTTTTTTGTGGGGGCGTGCGCGCATATCAAAACTTCTTGCCTTAGTTGGGTTCCAATGACGAAACCGCATCCAAATAAGCGCTGTTCGTTTTCGTGGTAGCAGTCACCATAATAAATATCGCAGTTTTTCATCCTTTTCCCAACTATGAGGCTTTCACGTGGCCAGCAAGTCACCCTGACGGCACAACCCCCAACCTTGAGGGCCAGATCCTAAGTATAACTCCAAAGATAGGTAGCCGTAAAAAGCGCTCCCTATACGCATGTGCTCCGAATAAGTCGAAGAAGTCCTATTACGTGTTCACTATAAGTAGTTCAAACTTACTGGAACTGTAGACGCCACCGTTGATTTCATCTCGGGAATTCCTCCGCTGCCGTCTGGATAAGGAGAGGTGCCTTATTGGAAACACCTCTCCCCACCTCTCTCGTTTGCTGCCCCCAACAACTGGTTTTAGAACCCAATCTCCAGTTGAGGTACTAGGCACCCGATGTTCACCACGGGGAGGTGAGAGTAGGAGTCGATAGACAGAGGTGGGTTTTGAAAAAAACCTGTTTACGCTTGTGTTAATTTTTGAACAATATTTTGAATTCAGTAGTTTTTTATGGTAAGAATCGGTACCGAGTAGTGTGGGACTCTTACCGCACTAAAACCACCGGTGAATCAGGACCAATCTATGAAAGATCGACAAATGATTTTTATTTCTTAATTTTTAAAATCGCATTGGGGGAAGTTTAAGGTTATAACACTTTCCCGTAGCTTTTAGCCCATCAGCTCATGAGGCTTGGTTCTTCTTAATCTCCGAACATTGTCTCGTACATTTAATACGGTCTCCATTTCAGAGTTAGTATGACTTTGCAGCCGCTTATTGTGTGATACAGCGTGTTTCTTAACCACTTCTGTAACCATTTCAATTTGAAGGTCACGATGTAGATCGCTATTTCTTATATACCAAGGGGCATTTATTATTCCACGAAGGACCTCGCTTTGGAATTTTTGGATGGGTTCAGCATTTGTTTGCTTTGTACAGCCCCATAGTTGGATGCCATATGTCCAAACGGGTTTCAATACTTGCTTATATAACATTAGTTTGTTCTGGATAGATAGGTCAGAGTTCTTTCCTATTAACCAGTACATTTTTCTGTACTTCAAGTTTAGTTCTTCTCTTTTCTTTTTGATGTGTTCTTTCCATTTAAGCTTTGCATCCAAATTCATTCCAAGGTATTTGGCGGTATTGGAGTAAGGTACTTCTGTACTGTTTATAAAAATTGGAACATTGTTTATGTTTTTGTTTGTAAAGATTATATGCGTCGATTTTGTTTCGTTTAATTTGATACGCCATTTGTGCGTCCAATCACTAACTTTATCGACTGCATTTTGCAATTTTTGTGTAGCCTTCGTAACGGATTTATCTGGCACCAATATTGCAGTATCATCATTAAAGGTGGCCATGATAGCGTTGATGTCCACTGGAATATCCCTTGTATATAACAGATACAGGGTTGGTCCTAGGACACTTCCTTGTGGTACACCGGCTTCAATTTTCTTAAGTTCCGAGTAATTTTGGTCGTACCGTACTCTAAAGAGTCGGTTCGTAATGTAGGATTTCAGTATTTCGTAGTACTGCCTGGGGAAGTCCCTATCCAGTTTGTACTCAAGTCCCAAGTGCCAAACCTTGTCAAAAGCTTGAGCAACATCTAAGAATACAGACGATCATACTTGTTTTTCTTCAAGTGCCTTTTCCACAACATCCGTAATTCGATGCACTTGGTCTATCGTGGAATGTTTATTTCTAAATCCAAACTGATGGCTCGGAATTAGTCTTCTTTCTTCAATTATTTTGTTAAGCCTTTTAAGTAGCAGTTTTTCAAAAACTTTTGCCATGATTGGTATAAGCGATATTGGTCTGTAAGATGTAACTTCTGTTGGTGGCTTACCTTGTTTAGGTATAACAATGACTTCCGCAATTTTCCAATGATGTGGCACATATCTTAGTTTAAGGCATGCGTTTATTATAAATTGGCCAGCAAGTCACCCTGACGGCACAACCCCCAACCTTGAGGGCCAGATCCTAAGTATAACTCCAAAGATAGGTAGCCGTAAAAAGCGCTCCCTATACGCCTGTGCTCCGAATAAGTCGAAGAAGTCCTATTACGTGTTCACTATAAGTAGTTCAAACTTACTGGAACTGTAGACGCCACCGTTGATTTCATCTCGGGAATTCCTCCGCTGCCGTCTGGATAAGGAGAGGTGCCTTATTGGAAACACCTCTCCCCACCTCTCTCGTTTGCTGCCCCCAACAACTGGTTTTAGAACCCAATCTCCAGTTGAGGTACTAGGCACCCGATGTTCACCACGGGGAGGTGAGAGTAGGAGTCGATAGACAGAGGTGGGTTTTGAAAAAAACCTGTTTACGCTTGTGTTAATTTTTGAACAATATTTTGAATTCAGTAGTTTTTTATGGTAAGAATCGGTACCGAGTAGTGTGGGACTCTTACCGCACTAAAACCACCGGTGAATCAGGACCAATCTATGAAAGATCGACAAATGATTTTTATTTCTTAATTTTTAAAATCGCATTGGGGGAAGTTTAAGGTTATAACACTTTCCCGTAGCTTTTAGCCCATCAGCTCATGAGGCTTGGTTCTTCTTAATCTCCGAACATTGTCTCGTACATTTAATACGGTCTCCATTTCAGAGTTAGTATGACTTTGCAGCCGCTTATTGTGTGATACAGCGTGTTTCTTAACCACTTCTGTAACCATTTCAATTTGAAGGTCACGATGTAGATCGCTATTTCTTATATACCAAGGGGCATTTATTATTCCACGAAGGACCTCGCTTTGGAATTTTTGGATGGGTTCAGCATTTGTTTGCTTTGTACAGCCCCATAGTTGGATGCCATATGTCCAAACGGGTTTCAATACTTGCTTATATAACATTAGTTTGTTCTGGATAGATAGGTCAGAGTTCTTTCCTATTAACCAGTACATTTTTCTGTACTTCAAGTTTAGTTCTTCTCTTTTCTTTTTGATGTGTTCTTTCCATTTAAGCTTTGCATCCAAATTCATTCCAAGGTATTTGGCGGTATTGGAGTAAGGTACTTCTGTACTGTTTATAAAAATTGGAACATTGTTTATGTTTTTGTTTGTAAAGATTATATGCGTCGATTTTGTTTCGTTTAATTTGATACGCCATTTGTGCGTCCAATCACTAACTTTATCGACTGCATTTTGCAATTTTTGTGTAGCCTTCGTAACGGATTTATCTGGCACCAATATTGCAGTATCATCATTAAAGGTGGCCATGATAGCGTTGATGTCCACTGGAATATCCCTTGTATATAACAGATACAGGGTTGGTCCTAGGACACTTCCTTGTGGTACACCGGCTTCAATTTTCTTAAGTTCCGAGTAATTTTGGTCGTACCGTACTCTAAAGAGTCGGTTCGTAATGTAGGATTTCAGTATTTCGTAGTACTGCCTGGGGAAGTCCCTATCCAGTTTGTACTCAAGTCCCAAGTGCCAAACCTTGTCAAAAGCTTGAGCAACATCTAAGAATACAGACGATCATACTTGTTTTTCTTCAAGTGCCTTTTCCACAACATCCGTAATTCGATGCACTTGGTCTATCGTGGAATGTTTATTTCTAAATCCAAACTGATGGCTCGGAATTAGTCTTCTTTCTTCAATTATTTTGTTAAGCCTTTTAAGTAGCAGTTTTTCAAAAACTTTTGCCATGATTGGTATAAGCGATATTGGTCTGTAAGATGTAACTTCTGTTGGTGGCTTACCTTGTTTAGGTATAACAATGACTTCCGCAATTTTCCAATGATGTGGCACATATCTTAGTTTAAGGCATGCGTTTATTATAAATTGGCCAGCAAGTCACCCTGACGGCACAACCCCCAACCTTGAGGGCCAGATCCTAAGTATAACTCCAAAGATAGGTAGCCGTAAAAAGCGCTCCCTATACGCCTGTGCTCCGAATAAGTCGAAGAAGTCCTATTACGTGTTCACTATAAGTAGTTCAAACTTACTGGAACTGTAGACGCCACCGTTGATTTCATCTCGGGAATTCCTCCGCTGCCGTCTGGATAAGGAGAGGTGCCTTATTGGAAACACCTCTCCCCACCTCTCTCGTTTGCTGCCCCCAACAACTGGTTTTAGAACCCAATCTCCAGTTGAGGTACTAGGCACCCGATGTTCACCACGGGGAGGTGAGAGTAGGAGTCGATAGACAGAGGTGGGTTTTGAAAAAAACCTGTTTACGCTTGTGTTAATTTTTGAACAATATTTTGAATTCAGTAGTTTTTTATGGTAAGAATCGGTACCGAGTAGTGTGGGACTCTTACCGCACTAAAACCACCGGTGAATCAGGACCAATCTATGAAAGATCGACAAATGATTTTTATTTCTTAATTTTTAAAATCGCATTGGGGGAAGTTTAAGGTTATAACACTTTCCCGTAGCTTTTAGCCCATCAGCTCATGAGGCTTGGTTCTTCTTAATCTCCGAACATTGTCTCGTACATTTAATACGGTCTCCATTTCAGAGTTAGTATGACTTTGCAGCCGCTTATTGTGTGATACAGCGTGTTTCTTAACCACTTCTGTAACCATTTCAATTTGAAGGTCACGATGTAGATCGCTATTTCTTATATACCAAGGGGCATTTATTATTCCACGAAGGACCTCGCTTTGGAATTTTTGGATGGGTTCAGCATTTGTTTGCTTTGTACAGCCCCATAGTTGGATGCCATATGTCCAAACGGGTTTCAATACTTGCTTATATAACATTAGTTTGTTCTGGATAGATAGGTCAGAGTTCTTTCCTATTAACCAGTACATTTTTCTGTACTTCAAGTTTAGTTCTTCTCTTTTCTTTTTGATGTGTTCTTTCCATTTAAGCTTTGCATCCAAATTCATTCCAAGGTATTTGGCGGTATTGGAGTAAGGTACTTCTGTACTGTTTATAAAAATTGGAACATTGTTTATGTTTTTGTTTGTAAAGATTATATGCGTCGATTTTGTTTCGTTTAATTTGATACGCCATTTGTGCGTCCAATCACTAACTTTATCGACTGCATTTTGCAATTTTTGTGTAGCCTTCGTAACGGATTTATCTGGCACCAATATTGCAGTATCATCATTAAAGGTGGCCATGATAGCGTTGATGTCCACTGGAATATCCCTTGTATATAACAGATACAGGGTTGGTCCTAGGACACTTCCTTGTGGTACACCGGCTTCAATTTTCTTAAGTTCCGAGTAATTTTGGTCGTACCGTACTCTAAAGAGTCGGTTCGTAATGTAGGATTTCAGTATTTCGTAGTACTGCCTGGGGAAGTCCCTATCCAGTTTGTACTCAAGTCCCAAGTGCCAAACCTTGTCAAAAGCTTGAGCAACATCTAAGAATACAGACGATCATACTTGTTTTTCTTCAAGTGCCTTTTCCACAACATCCGTAATTCGATGCACTTGGTCTATCGTGGAATGTTTATTTCTAAATCCAAACTGATGGCTCGGAATTAGTCTTCTTTCTTCAATTATTTTGTTAAGCCTTTTAAGTAGCAGTTTTTCAAAAACTTTTGCCATGATTGGTATAAGCGATATTGGTCTGTAAGATGTAACTTCTGTTGGTGGCTTACCTTGTTTAGGTATAACAATGACTTCCGCAATTTTCCAATGATGTGGCACATATCTTAGTTTAAGGCATGCGTTTATTATAAATTGGAGTTTCTTGAAGGCTATAAGAGGCATTTCTTTCAGAACCTGAGCAGTTATAAGATCGTACCCTGGTGATTTTTTGTTTGACAGCTTATGTTGACACATGCTTCTTACTTCTTTGAGCGTGACAAAAGGTATTTCACATTCGTCGTTTCTGTCAACAAACTGTAAGGGATCCGTAGCTGTGCTTGCTGGGAATGGCTTGAAAACATTCGCGAGATGTTCAGCAAAGAGATCAGCCTTTTGTTTCGGGTTTCCGATCTATTTACCATCTTGAGATTTTATCGGCGGGTTTTGTGTCTGAGGTCTTTTTAAGCGCTTAGTTGCTTTCCATAAGGAGTATTCTGTAGAAGTATCCGTCGTCAGACTTTTCAGGAATCTACTTAGTGAATCATTTTTAAACTCACAGATTCTTTTTTTCTTTTTTTTAATTCGTTGTTAAGACGGTTAAAAACTACCTTATCATCTGGGAATCTCGTGGATTGCCATTTTCTTCTAGCTCTTCTTTTTTCCAATATCAACTCCTTTATTTCGATAGGATATTTTATTTCTCTTTCTCTCGCATTCGAAATAGTTTGAGTACTTTCTTCTGCAGCCTGCTGCACATCAGCAATAAATTGTTCTACTTCATGATCAATTTGTTCAATTGTTTGCATAGGGGATCTTAGGTTTATAAAATTTTCAAGTTTGTCTCTGAATTCGTTCCAGTTTGTTCTGTTATTCACGAGCTTGGGATTACTTTTTTCTATTATTTCTGTTTCGCTCAGTGATAAAATTACTGGAGTATGATCTGATGATAAATCGTAATTACCTTCGACACTTATAATATGATTTCGTTTAATACCTTTAACTACGAAAAAGTCTATAAGGTCTGGTATTTTGTTAGTATCAGATGGCCAATATGTTGGCGAACCAGAAGAATAAAATTCGCAGTTGTATTTTCGGCCTGCTTGGTATAGCCGTTTACCTTTTGTTGTTATGAGCCTAGATCCCCATTGGGTGTGTTTAGCAATGAAGTCGCCACCAACAAGGAAGTTATGTCCTAACAAATGTAGGAGTTCTGCATAGTCTTCTTCAGTTGGAGAGCGCCTC
The DNA here is from genome assembly GCF_945859685.1 of Eupeodes corollae. Taxonomy (NCBI): domain Eukaryota; kingdom Metazoa; phylum Arthropoda; class Insecta; order Diptera; family Syrphidae; genus Eupeodes; species Eupeodes corollae. Next base: position 139,496,303 of record NC_079148.1, on the reverse strand, counting down.
GGAGGGCAGTATATAGCTGCTATTTTGAATTCTTTCTTTTTTATACCAATACTAATTGTTGTTACTTGCATGTTTTCTTTAGTAAACTTTGGTTCTTCAAAGTGTGTTAAGCACTTTTTTATAAGTATTGCTGATCCTCCCCTAGCTTTGTCAGCTGGGTGCGGAGCGTGATAACATGTATAGTTTGGTAATTTATTATCAAGATTTTGTTCAATAGCGAGGTGGGTTTCGGACACCAAACAAATGTCTATATGCTCTATGTCTAAAAGATGTTTAGTTCTGATACATGCTGTAAGAGACCGTTTGCATTCCATGTTGCGATTTTGAGTGTTCTGTCCATCATTGTTTTTTAAGAGCGACTTCTTCGCTTAGCTGTTTTATGTTTAGATCTTGTTGGTCAATCCTTTTCAGGATGAGTTCCAGCATTTCTTTTATAGAAGTTTCCTCATTCTTCCGCACATTTTTTACAATCTGGGAATAGGATTTATTTTCATCACTTTTGCTTAGTGCAATTGCTTTTCCCGGTTGATTTTTAGTAATGTTATCGACCGTTACTTTTTTGCTTTCAACTACTGGTTTTGTGTTGGTTGAGTTTCTAAACTTGTTCCCAGTTTTGTTTTTTCTTTTTGTGTCTTGGAACTTTTTTGCTACTGAACATCCTCTGTAACTTGCAGGATGATTGCCTTGACAATTAACACATTTCGCTTTCTGTTCTCTGCCCATGGGACAGTTTTTGGTTGCATGTCTGCCTTCACATTTAACGCAAGCGAACTCCCGATTGCAGTATTTTTGTGTATGCCCCAATTCTTGACAGCGCTTACATTGTGGAACACTTTTCGACTTTCGCAGTGGTTCAATTTTGACAACTATGCCCATAATTGATTTAATACTGTAAATCTTATCGAGACTTTCTTTATTTTCAAACGTGAGCATAAATAAAGGTAGAGATCTCTTTTTTGTCGTTGATACCCCAGTGGAGTCTTTTACTATCTCATTTTTAATAAGATTATTGGCATCGAGAGCTTGAAAGCCTTTTTGTATAAGGTCTTCGACAGTTTCTTTGGCAACACATGAAGAGTGAAGGCCTCTTGCTACTACTTTTATCGATCTTGTAGCTTTATTTTCGTACGAGACAAAAAATAAAACAAATTCAATTAAAAATTGTTTACCAGGTCCTCTATTGTTTATATTAATACATAGGTATCTATCGTTTTTGTTTCTAAATTTTTAATGCAAATGAAAAATCATAATTTTGAATGCAGTTCTTCTAAAAAAAAAAGTAAACACAATTAATGAAAAAAACTGTCAAATTAAAATCACGTAAAGTCAAACAAATATCTAAAAAAATTATTGAACCGTATCTTTTATCCCAATTCTGTCGGTAAAAAGTCATTAGATTATCGATTGTATGCGGTGAAAAATGTATTCATTAGTAATTTTAATATAAACAACCGTAGTTCCATACTGTAGAATATCTTCTAAGTTAATTATAAAGACAAAAAGAATTATTGAAAACATAATTTGAGTGGAGTCACGCATTAATAAGTTTTTGAATTCATTAAAAACCCATATGTGACCCTATTGTTGACGATTTGAAGCAAGGGATAGCACTTCTATTCCAATGTTTATTAATAGATTTTAAAAGAAGACATTTTTGGGGATTTTCAATCGCATTTGGGTGATGGCTTTATTGTGTTTTTTATTTTTAACAACAACTAGACCATGATTGAAATTTATGAATGGAGACAATTTATTTGTTTTAAAAATTATAGGTGCACGATGCATGAGATAATAAATTCCATTACGCACATAAATCAGAAAATAAAAATTTAGAAATTAACATAGGTGCACGTTTGGGATATGTTAATTTTATTTTGACATTCATTTAATGAAACACTTCATCACTTTTATTGGCTTCTTGCATGTTTCAGAAAAATAATTGATAGATGGAGTTCTGAGATTGAATTACTTTTTAACTTATTTTGCCTTCATCTGGTTTTTAACGGACTGGCGATCCATTCAAATTTATTATTTTATTTTGTACGTGACAAAAAGCATTTATGCAGAAATATTGTTTTGTTACCCTTAGCTTTTCACAAAAGTTGGGTCTTGTTTGTACAGAAACAAAAGTTCTAAAAATAATGACCATCCTAATGTTGGATAGCTAAAGATTCAGCTTAAAACATACAATAAGTCTTTTGTTTGATAATCCCACCATATCGCCGTCACCGCCGGCCGTTCCAAAATTTATATCATCCAAAGTTTCAATGATCCCTATCTTCCCGCATCACATCCGCTTTATATATAAAAACCACAAAATGAGCTTCTATCTTTTGAACATCACAATCGCATCGCAATCGCAAAACCATGGGTAAAAGAGAGTCAAATGTCCGTATTTCTATTATATTGATTGCCCAAAACTTAAATGGCTAATAACAAAAGCAATCCTTTTATTCAATTGAACTCGCAATGAGCTGAACATACTCTTGTATACTTAGCTAAGCTCTAAAACTGGAACCGACTAATGACCAATTAGCCGGGTACCTAAAGTACATATGTATATATGGAGTGAAAAACGTCAATTTTGGTCTGGTCTGGTTTGGTCTATATGCCTTTGCCTATGACTATGCCTTAAAAACTTAATTGGTGACCATAAAAAGGCTTACAGACCCATGCTGTCACCTAAAAAATATCTATATACATTCAACATATATCTATTGTATACCTACTCTTAATGCATCCCTCTTCAACAAGATAAGCGAACAGGAAACCATTAAGGGAATAACTATTCTATATATGATGTTTGGTTGTGTGTGTGTGCAATTGTATGAATATATGTATGTATTGTATAGGGGAGAGAGACTGTTTTGTGAACATGTCCAAGCACTTACGCGTTTTGTACGCGTTTTATGGTTGAATGAAATTCCACAAAATTTATGTTCAATTCTATAGGTCCCATCATCAACGGCCATACATCAATTCTATGTTTGTATATGTCTGTCTGTCTTTCCATATATTGTACACACTATAGAGGCAGAAGATCCTTTACTCCACCACACCCGCAAGTATGATTGTATGCCTATACATTTCGCATTTGAAAACGAAGCAAAAGCAAATGAATCTGAATGAACGATTGATTGATTACCGCACTACTATACCAATGTCCTTCCTTTGGAAAGCCATCGAAATCGGCATCACCAATATATTGTTCCTTGGAGCGAGATATAAAAGGCTACACAAACGGTGTAGTGTATGAGGGTGATTTTACCAGTTCGAATATATTTTGAAATTAGAAATATCTCTGGAGAGATTTTGGTTTTTAAATAAATAAATTGAAAACTTGTATATGAGGTTTATTGAACTTAGTTCCTGGATTTAAAGTTTTTAATCTAATGATGTATCGTATCCTTTCTGTTTATCTTAATTCCAAATCAAAAATAATTTTGGCCAACAAAGTAAGTTGATTTACGAAAATACGATGTTAAATTCTTCAAATTCAATTCCTAAACCATGGGTGTGCCACAAGGAAGTGTCATAGGGCCAACACTGTTCCTGTTATATACAGTAGACATCAGCGTTTGCATGACTACCGTTTCTGAGGCTAAAAAAGTACAAAAAACAGTCAAAAATGTTAGGGATAGGACACAAAACTGGAGTATCAAAGTAAATCAAAAGAATCCGACTCAAATGAACTTTACAAACCAAAACATAAACAATGTTTCAATATTATTTTAAAACGTTCAAAAGTATCTTTCATCAATTTTGCCAAATACCTTCGAATCACTTTGGATGAAAAGTTCAAATGGAAACAGCTTATCAAACAAAAAAGAGATAAGAGATGGACTTGGAATACTTAAAAATGTACTGGTTACAGAAAATAACTCTGACCTATTTATCTAGACAAAACTAATAAATAAGCAAAAACTGACATCAAGTTGGAAATTTGTCACTAAATTAAGAGGCTCGAGGAATAAAATAAACCTTTCTAAAAACATCAAAGTAAAGTCGTTTGGTAATCTAAATTTTTACCCTCTAATTGTAATGGTTACAGAAATGATTACAAACCACGCTGTATCAAATATTTACCAACTGCAAAGTCATACCAACTCTGGAATTCAGAGTCTTGAATATCTTAAATGAAATAACCAACCCTCATTAGCTTATGGCCTTAAAGCAAAGTATTACAATTATATCCTTCCCTGTTAAATAAAAGGCTCAACATTAGTGGATCGTTCATTTATTATTCCTGATAAAAAGGCTGATAAGTACCGATTCTTGTAGTACCCATGGCATGATGGTTAGTGCGTTGGACTACCTAAAAGTCCTAGCTGTGAATGTAAATTCACTGATTAAGGTTGAAAGAAGAGCCAATATGTTCCGATTGTTGAAAGACTACAGTCCCGATGTGTTTATGGCTAGCGAAACTAAGCTAAACCACAAACACAAATTGACTCATAAAAACTACAATTTCGTAAGAAGAGACCGGCCCGACTCCACTCAAGGGGGCGGTGTCGCTCTCTTTATATGAAAAGGCATTAATTATAAAGTCATATACAACAATGAATTGCGAAAGCTCAAGACGCTAGAAGTTTGTGTTGTATGCATCTATCTCTCTCAAGGGAAGCGGATGTATATGATTGCGGCTTATGCGGCTGGAGCTCCGCAGGTTACTTACTTTGCCTCAAAACTCGAGATTCTTTTTAGGGAACTTAAACTGAGCTTGGAAGAAAACTATTTCATCTTGGTCGGTGATTTGAACGCAAAACATGAAGATTGGGGAAATCAACACAGTAATCCCAGAGGTAATCATCTTTTTAATTTGATGAATCTTTACAGCGTTGAATATGGCGTCGACCTGCTTGCTACTGAAAGGCCATCGTATCCAAGAAGCGGCTCCTTTCTGGATCTTTTGCTGTACGACACCAGACTGACAGTTACAGACAAAGTGGGTAATCACCCGCGAAACTGCTTACAGACAGTTGAGTACGACTGTGATCACTGCGGACTGGCCTGTAATGCAGATTTCGAACGAACGCGTGGAGTTGGAGGAGAGAACTTCGTTCGAGTGACACAGCCTCAACAAACAACAGAAACCTGACAAATACAGAAATTGACCAACATTTACAACAGATGGACGAAACAATAAAACGAACGATGGAACGGAAAATTCCAAAGTACAAAGAACGGGACCAAATGGACGCTTACAGAAATGCGACTATTGACGCACTGCGAAAGGCACAAGAGTGGCTTACTGACAAGACTCAAAAACTTGTACAGACGACTTACAAACCCACACGACTTGGAGGTTAGGACACTGAAGTCGTCAATAAAAAATGTCAATCTATTGAATAAGGAGAACTACAGGTTATCAATTAAGAAGCACTGGGACCGCAAGATCTGGTCAGTTAAAATCAACAAGATATTCAGGAAAAAAACGATAATGACCTTCCGTGTCTGAACCTCCAAAGATCTGAAGAGAACATAGACGTACTCATGACATCACAAAAAGATCCAGAAGAAGTCTTCTTTGACGATGACTTTTATATAATTGAAGATCCGAAGGAAAAGTGGAGGCGGTGGGAGCTGCTTTCCAGCAAGTGTACAAGGTGAATGTTAGCGTTCGCTCCAACCACGACCTGGAAAACAGAGCCCTACTTAATCACTTTTACCTTCGAAATGATATGACACAATGGCGATCTGAGAACCGCGGTTTCATGCGGTTCAATGACGATTCCTTGGCAAATGCCATAATTGAAGAGCAAACGGGACCAAGTCCCTTGTTAGTGAAGAAGGTTGAGCTTCAGCTCATCTTCAATTCAATAAAAAATAAAAAGTCAGCAGGTGTCGATGGTATATCCAACGTTGTACTAAGACATTTACCGATGGAAGCAATGGGCATTTAGACCACAATAATTCAATAATGCACTGAATAATGCATATTATCCAGTGCATTGGAAGAACGCTGTGTTTCATCCTCTCCCGAAAAAGGGAAAGGACAACTCCAACTCGTCAAATCTTTGGTCGATAAGTCTTCTTCCGAGCATCAGCAAAGTCTTCGAAAAGATCATTAATAGGGCCCTGACTAAGTGGACTGCGGACAACAATATTATTCCGGATAAACAGTTCGGGTTCAAGGCGGTTTATGACACAATTCATGCTGCGTCTAAACTCGTTTCTGATATCCAATGGAATAAATCAAAACAACAATGTACAGGTGCTGTTCTGGTTGATTTGGAAAAGACCTTTGACTTCGTATTGTTAAAGGGTCTTTACCTAAAACTAAGCAAGCTTCGTATAAGCAAGCCATTGTTGTATTTACTTTATAATATGTTTAACTGTAGAAAGTTTGTTGTCAAAAGTGGCAATGTAACTTCTACCACAACATTCTCAATTTAAAATGGTCTTCAACAGGGAGCGGTGAATTCGCCGATTCTCTTCAGCATTAACAATAGCGATCTGATAGGTAGTCTTACAAAGGCAATTGCGTACGCCGACGATCTAATTGCATACAAAACGGCCCGAAAGGTTGAGGTTACTAGAATTCTCTTGCAGCGTGATTTCGACAAAATTCAGCGATATTGCGACGACTGGAAACTGAAAATAAATGTCCAGAAGTTGGAGACAATTCTGTTTCGGACTCCGTTGGCTAGGGCCACGAGGGATACGTGTAAGAATTGGCGCAAGATGGTCATCGTTGATCTTCACGGGCAGCTATTGGTGAGCAAAAGTGTAGTGAAGTACCTCGGTATCTGGTTAGATCAGTATTTATATTTCGACAGACATATAAATGCTGCGCTGACCAGGGCCAGAGGAGCTTTCGCTCTGACGAAACGGCTGTTTTTTAGCAGTCGCCTTGACTCCAGAGTGAAGGTAATTTGCTATATGGCCCTCATACGGCCAATGATCGTTTATGGTTGTCCTGTGTGGTTCAACGTTGCCCCTTCCCAGATGGAGAAGTTTCGGGTGTTCGAGCGGCAGTGTTTACGACGCTGTACCTGTTTATATCGAACAGCCGAGTCTTCTTACGTGCATTACTATTTCAACGAGGTCCTATACAACGGGGCTCAAATCAACAGAATTAACAATTTCGTGATAAAATTCGTCCGAGGTCACATTGCAAGAGCTATGTCTTCGACCAACAATTTAATTTTCAGGGCGTTCTACCCGAACGACGATTATTTCAAAAACTAATTCAAATTTTCAGAGAAAATTTGTTTATTACTTTGGCGAAATTCCTTTCAAAAGAAATAAATTTCTCCATACAAGAGTATGAAGGTATAAAATATAGGTACCCAACCTTTACCTTTACTATTGTTTCAAGTTTTCAATTTGCGATGATTTATTGGACGAATCCCGTTTTATCCTTTCTACACACATACATAGATATATGCGAGTATGAGGAGAAAACTTCTGGAAAATAAGGGTACCTATGATTTAGAATTGACGATTAGCATTTTTGATTTAAATGGAAGCAGCACAGCGGATTTTGTAGGTATAGTTCAGTTGCAGTTAACCGTATACAAAATGTATAGAAAACCTAAACCTACAAAAGGATTTTCATTCGAAGGTAGAAAATTCCTTTTTGTGTTGCAGTCCCATTTGTATAGTTGTCGTAATCGTCATTCACTTCACATAGTGTATCGCTCTCATAATGTCCAGAAATTCAATTGCATCAAAAATAGCCTCTGGATACTACACAACAAAACAAATTCCACAATCGCGGAACAGGTGTACCCTTACATAATCCAGAACCTATATGTTAGGTGCCTATTGGACCCTTAACAAAATTACATTAGCTTAGAACTATGCTGCCTAAATAACTCTGTTTTAGCGAACAGCAATTTTGATGGAAAGGAATGTGAGTGATGGAGTTGTAATTCCACGAACAAGAAAACATCAAAAACATTTTCATTTCTAGGAAATTATTACTCCAAATAGGTCCAAACCATTAAGCCCTATATGAAACGTGTTGAACTGAATTTTATGGAAGGGTTATCTGTTCGAATATGTTAGACATATTTACATCAACAAGACCTTTCAATGAACAACAGGTGCCTGCAGAAATTGAACCAATACTTTTACTTGTTCTCAAAAAACATCCCCTGAATTTTTGAGTCCCATTCTTAAAAAAAAGAAAACATTTGAAGTCAATATCTCTGCTGGTTCATGAGATATGGCCGACGAAAAAGTTATCCAGAGCCTACCTCTGTGTCAGCGGCATCTCTCAAACCATCGTTTTGAATTCAAATGATTTTGAAACGTCGAGAAATGTCAAAATTTTCAATTTGACAAATCGGACCTATTGCAATAATTATCATTTTGAAGTTAATGATACAAATTGTATAAGCAGTTTTAAGTTTGGACATTTCTTCGAGACTATTAAAAAAATCGACACAAATGTCCAGAAAGACCTTAAGTTGTCATTTTACAGAAAAAAATTGACATAAGTTTGCTGAAGAAATTTATAAATATAAGAATTCAACATTTCCTCTTCGATATGAAAGGTGTTATAACTTTTACACCAACGTGTAAATTTAAAAAAAATAAATCAAACGTCTTTAAGATAGAAAATTATTGTTACAACATGGAAAACACATATTTGTCTCCTTTATCATTGACAAAAGCCATAACGTTGATTCCCGTTTTTATTAAAGTCCTGAAAACAGAAAACACTTACCAAGAAAACACTTACCAATCCTAAAAATAGATCTTTATGAACGATTTCATTTGATTTTCAATACATCCTCCATCCATCAATCCCGATTTCTACTTCTTGCTATGTCAAACGGAAGATTAAAAAGCTGTCCCCTTAATGCATCCTTATTAGATCTTAAGATGGCCTCTAGACAACAGAGCATCATCTCTCTTGAAAACAAATACAAACTACATATATATACACCATCTTCATACAAGATAAGAGTCAATATCAGAAGATTAACACTCTTTCGTGATGGCAATATAAATTGTTCCTCGAAAACTGCTAGAGGCTCTAGTGTCATTATCCAAATAACTTGTCTATCCTTTATTCATTTGTCATCTTTTATTCTTTTCCAAAAAAAAGAACAAAAACAAAAACAAAATAAAGAAATAGAGATATAAAAAGAATGCTTTTACTATGTATAATGGTTTCGGTTTGTTATCGGATTTTTATCCTCGTCCGATGAAAGCTAAAAGAGCTGTCATTCGTCCTGCACCCATGTATTTGTATACAGTAGATAGAACAAGAATCCTTTTCCCGTCAGAAGTGGGAAAAACATGGATCCATGGAATTTGAATTTGTTTGCATACCACAAAAACAGAGCCAACATAGCCCCAAAAATGTTCAGCTCTGTTCTTTCGTTGGTTGGCTCGTTTATTAATCGTCTTTGAGATGTCGTTTGACGTATTTGCCCAAGGCGTTGATTTCCTTTAGCCAAGCCGTGAAAATAAGAATAAAGGACAAAGAAGAAAAAAGAAAGCAAAAATAAAAATACTTATCATACCAAAATGAAGAAAACCGGAAATTTAATATCTTCATTCAATGTTGCAAGGAGAGATTGGACAAGGACATGGACACGGACACGAACAGCGAGGGACATAAGAACAGGACAATGAAGCAGGCAGGCACCCAGATTGTGTGTTACTCGTACTCGTTCTGGTGATGTGGTATTGAAAATTGCCCTTAACGTTGTCAACCACAAAACCGCAGACAAATACTCGTTTATAGGTACAGCATACATAAAACCACAACCATCCGTCGAAGACAGGATCCAGATTAAAATATGAAAAATAGTTTGGAGGAAACCCTACGGGATTGTCTGTACTCTATCTTGGACTTACTGGAAGCTTTTGGGTTAAAGGTGAAAGTATATGAAATTTATTTTGACTTAAGGTGAATCACCTTTATTTTTTGTATTTTCTACCATAAGAGGAAATTTTGCATAGGAAGAATAAAGTCTTTGCATAGATAAGTTGGTCATTTTATTCATATGAAAGAGGTTCTAGAGAACATTAACAGGGGATTTTAGGGATAATATTTTTATCCATAAGATAAACTTCTTGAATGAAGTCACAGATATTGGGATTTGAAGAATAAAAGCAGGTATTGATATTGAACTTAGATATAATGCACACTTAATAACGTTTTTTTTTGTATTTGACCACTTGGAGGTGCCTTATCCTCGATGACCACAGTGATTGAATATTTTTATAGAAAGGTACTAAGTGTATATTTATAACGTGTAAGCTCTGATTTATTTTGGTGGCATAATAAGGAAAACCATTTGCTTTTAGTTCTTGAAAGTCTTAGCCTGATAAAAAGTAGATTTTTACTCTATATAGGGTGATATGGGGTAAGAACGAAAACAAAATTGTTTTAAATTTTCCAAAATCCGTTAAATTTATAGGATAAAACTATAACTTAAAAATAAGCCCTTGTATATGCCGAATAGAGTAAAGACAATAGGATGACTAAAGGATTAATTGTGAATTATTTTTTAGACTGAGTTCGGGTTAAAAAAAATCTGAACATTTTTTGATCGCATTGGACTTCAAAAATTAAAAAGAGGCTGGGATGGGACCCCCCACATTGATAACTTCCCATCCCGTCTGTCGATTTGTCTTGCTTAAAAGTTTGGTTACATGTACTCATATCAATTTTTACCAAATTTGCGTAATATTTTTTGTAGATTTTATATTTTATGAAAAAAGGGACTGTTGGATTTTTATATAAAAATTACTGAATTTCGAAAACAATATTTTAAGTAAAATAAAATAAGTTTGAACCCAATATTTTTAATTTTTAAAAAGATATTTGAGTCGAAAATCAATTTTTACCAACTTTTATACATTTTTTTTTTAGGTTTTTATTTTTTGTAAAAAAAATGTCAATTCGATTTTTTTCAAAATTGTACTGAATGTTAAAAGCAATATCTTTTGAAAGATAAAAGTAAATAGAAGCCAATGTATCAAAGTTTTGAAAAGATATTTGAATCGAAAATCAATTTTTACCAACTATGAGTAAAAAAAAACTGTCAATTCGATTTTTCTCAAAATTTTATCTGATGTCAAAAACATTATTTTTCGTTGCACAAATTTGTTTGGAGATGAAAAAATATTTAAGTCGTAAAATTTTAGAGTTGACAAATTTTTTTTTCAGATTTTTTGATTTATAAAAAAACCGTTGAATGGATTTTTTTCAAAGAACATATTTCTTTAATATCGCGTTTCAAAATATTATATTAAATTTAATTCAAGTCTCTAGCGTTTTTTTTTCAATCGAGCAAAAAAGACTAGACATCCCCAAGATTGGGATTCCTATAAAGAATCCCTCAAAAAGTATAAACTAGAATTGAGAATAGCCAAAAGATCCTCATGGAGATCCTTCTGTAACTCAATAGAAGAATCCGCGGAGGCATCAAGGATAAGGAAGATTCTGTCGACAAATCCAACCATGCTTAGTTGTCTTAAAAACTCAGATGGTACATGGACTAACTCTTGCGAAGAAACGCTAAACCTGCTATTAGGCACCCACTTCCCAGATAGCTCAAAATCCGTTTATACAACATACAGTCCTGGGTCGGGTATTAACATAATTTTTCCTCAAAGTCTGGTTACAAAAGAAAAATTGACATGACAGATCAAATCATATAAGCTGAGCTACAATATACCATTGATATAACTTCGCCCATCATTGAGATGATCTTTAAAAGTTGTATAAATCTGGTCTATATACCTCAGCGATGGAGAGATGTAAAGGTATTTTTCATTCCCAAGGCGGGCAAATGCTCGCATGTCAACCCTAAGGACCTAAGACCTATTGGACTATCATCTTTCATTCTCAAAACTCTGGAACGATTGATCGATATCCATATACGTAACAACATTGAGAAGAGACTATTAATGTCTCAGCATGCTTACTACAAAGAGAAGTCGGTAGAAACAGCCTTGCACACTCTTGTAAGAACTATTGAATACTCCCTAGAGAAAAAGGAATATACTATGGTGGCCTTCTTGGATATTGAGGGCGCTTTCAACAACGTTGACACATCTGCTATCACTTCTGCTATGACGATCTTAAACGTCGAATACTCAATCTGTGAGTTTATTTATCTAATGCTAAAAAGCAGGATCATCAACTCTAGTTTGGGAGATTTTTGCACAAAAAGGTCTGTCAGTAGAGGCACTCCGCAAGGTGGTGTTCTGCCCCTCTCCTGAGGAACATAGTGGTTAACGAACTACTAATATCCCTTTAGAGGGAAGGCTACAGAGTGGTTGCGTATGCCGACGATGTTGCTATCGCCGTCACAGGGAAACATCCTAATACACTGAGAGACCTCCTCCAAAATGCACTCAATATGCTCACTATATGAGTTGATCCCTACGGAGTTAGTATTAATCATCAAAAAACAGACCTCGTCCTTTTCACACGGAAGTACAAGATCCCAGTAAATGTAGCTCCTTCAATAAAAGGTATACCACCAATTTTTACCAATGAAGCCAAATACCTTGGTCTGATATTGGACAAAAAATTAAGTTGGAAATCCAATATACAGGAAAGAGTTCAAAAAGCTACAGCAGATCTTTTTCTTTGCAAGAAAGCCATAGGAAGCAAATGCGGTTTTCAACCCCGCATAACCCACTGGCTAAACACATCGGTCATCCGACCAATACCTATGTACGGGGTTGCAGTATGGTGGACTGCACTGGAGAAAGTCACATACTACGACAAACTCAGCAGTACCCAACGCACTGCATGTCTCTGCATAAGCGGGGCATTGAGAACCACACCCTCAGCAGCATTAGACACTCCATCTCCATCCATCTGTTACCCCTCGGCATCTTCAGTAAACAAGTGGCAGCGAGTACAGCGATAAGACTCGACGCCTCATCTCAATGGACCAATAACAATGTGGGGCACTCCATCATTTTGACCCTCTTTGGTTCTTTACCGAAGTACATAGACTACACTATTCCTAAACCCCTATTTGGAAAAAACTTCCAGGTATCCATTCCATCCAGAGATGAATGGGAAGACAAAAAACTCCTGGATAACAAAAGTATTCATTTTTATACAGATGGATCCAAGACAAATGAGGGAGTTGGTAGTGGTGTGTACTCAGAAAAGCTTAATCTAAGCATCTCATTCCGCCTCCCTAATCATTTTAGCGTCTTTCAAGCGGAAGAAATTTTAGCGATCAAAGAGGTTCTTTCTTGGCTAAGAGAAAACGTGATATAAACTCCTGATATCCGCATCTTCTCTGACAGTCAGGCTGCTATCAAATACCTTGACGGTGTCTCAACCAAATCTTTAACGGCCCTCGATTGTCGATCGTCTCTTATGGAGATGGCGCAGCAATTTAACATTCACCTCTGTTGGGTGCCGGGCCACAGAGACATCACGGGTCATTGTAGAGCCGATGAACTCCCTAAAAATGGAACCGTCATACCTATTTCACCTGAAAGGGAGAAGATAGGTATACCGATAGCTACATGTAAACTTATGCTAAAAGAAACAGCTTTTACTATAGCAAATTCTAGGAAGCACAACTTACCAACATGCCTAGCCACAAAACTCATACGGCCTTCAATGGACCTAAAGCGCTCTAAAGACTTGTTATCTCAAAGCAGACTTCATATTAGCTCCCTAATAGGTGTCCTTACAGGACACTGTCTTATAGGCAGACACGCAATACGACTTGGCGTAGCCTCAAATGACTTCTGTAGGAGCTGCATGGACGAAGAAGAAGAGGAAACAATCTCTCATCTCTTATGCACCTGCCCTGCTCTTTCACTCAAACGCAAACTTCATCTGGGGGACTACTCTTTTGATAATCCCAGCGAACTAGCTATAAAAAGGATATCAAATATCTTCTTCGCTTTATAAAAAGCTCAAAATGGTTCGACTAGTTAGAAGTAATTTTCTAGATTCATGTGGTATCACAACGGGCCTTTCTCTTGGCCTAAGTGTGTGGTGTGTGGATTCTAAATCCGCATCCACGTTAACCTAACCTAACCTCTAGCGTTTTTGGTTTGTAAGATATTTAGGGTTAACTAAAATTTTCACCTTTTTTTCAAACTGCTATGGTAAAAAAACCACCCAAGCAATTTTTTTGAAAGCCCTTTCTGCATCTTTCTGCCTTATTATCTGTATAACAAAATTTATTTGAAGTTGATATCTCTTCTGGTTCTTGAACTATGGACGACGAAAAAACGTCGCGAACGTACGTTCACACACACGCACGCACAGACATCTTTCTAAAAATCTTTTTATTTCTACTCTATGGACCTTGAAACGTCGAGAAATGTCAAAATTTTCAATTTGACAAATCGGACCCATTACAATAACTTACTATGGGAAGTTAAAAAAGCTTGGTCATATATCCAAAGTTAACCTAATTAAGTTTCGTTTTAAATTAACCTGGTATAAAAAATACCATGGTTTAAAAGTAAGCTCGATTACAAAATAACTCTGGCTTTAAAATAACACGTGTTTTAAAATAGGTTTTGTTATTAAATAACCTGGTTTTTACAATAACATGGGTTAAGATAAAAAAGAAGTTTGTAGAATAACCAATGTTAAAATTTTAAGGATACAAAATAAATTGGTTTAGAAATAAACCAGGGTTTAGAATAACTTGGCTTAAAAAAATAGGTTTTTAAATAACTCAGTTACCAGGGTTATAAAAATAGCCTGGGTTATAAAAAAACCTGGCTTGCAAAAAGTCTCGGCAACAAACCTTGTTCATAAAATATCCAGGGTTAATCTTTTTAAATAAAATACAATATTTGGGTAAATCGTATTGAACATTTTTTTTATAAGACTAAAACCCTTAAATTAATTAAAAATTGATTTTATAACCAAATATCTGCAAAACACCTTAGGATATTGACTTCATGCTCATAGCACCTTTAAAAAAAAAATATTGTTGTAAAAATTTGTTAAAGCCTACAAAAAATCTAATTGACAGTGTTAGGTACATACAATATTTGAATCCAACCACAAGCATTTCTAAATAAACTTAACATCTTGAATCTTTGGGCAGAAAACACCTTAAGTTTTTCAATGCTCGATGGCAATTTTTTTTTAATTGCGAATCACCGGCTTTCGAGAAATTGTACTCAAAAAATTTGAAGGGCAAATGAACTTGTCAGCGTTGGTCGCAGCTCAGCCTCTTCTCTGTTTCAGCTTTGTTTTGAGCGTCTGCTAAATTTATGTTTCAAAGATTGTCTCTTTTGAAATAAATTTAATAAAAACATTTTTTTTACTC
This sequence comes from Eupeodes corollae, assembly GCF_945859685.1. NCBI lineage: Eukaryota > Metazoa > Arthropoda > Insecta > Diptera > Syrphidae > Eupeodes > Eupeodes corollae. The sequence goes on along the minus strand of NC_079148.1, from coordinate 139,481,055 downwards.
AATTTTAAGTTTCATTTCAACCTCACAATAAAAACTAGGCCCTTATTGAATAAATATTCTCTTCATCTATTTTGAGAGAATCAAGACCTTTACCAGACCTTTCTTACATGTCACTTATTCTAAAACTCATCGTTGGATGAGTCACCTACCACAAAAACTAAACCACAATCACTATCCCTGCTCCCTGTGCATATGGGCATGTTGGCAGCTCCACCAACTAGGTCAAAACTCTATGAGATGATAATTTGGCGCCACAAACCAACAATTTTGTTTTAAACAAAACTACAATAATTTGACATAAATAAACAAATGAACCAGAAAAATCATTCTTTTCCTCAATTACCGCACCGTTTCTACTAAATTTATTATTTATTGTCCTAATCCAATTTCTGCGTCAACTTCTTTATGTATACATTGTGTGCATGTATCTAAACAATGAAATAAAAAAAGATTAACCACCAAGCAGCTGAGCTATGTCTTAAAATAGATTCTTCTTATAGAAAGTTGGTACACGCGTCACACTCAGCACAGCACCAGACTCGCAGACAACTTTTAGTTCTTTTAATAGAATTAAATTTTTTTATTTTTGTTTTTCTTCATCCGACTATGATGATGATGATGGTGAAAAGGGAATTTCCCTTCAAATTATATTTCACGCAGCACTCTCACTCACAACAACACTCACTGATGGTTTCCTATTTACCTCCCAGACAAAAGAGGTGCTGTTGCTGTTCTTATAGAATGAAAATTGAAAAAATGCCAAATTAACAAACAAAAAGTTTCACACAAAATCTGCAAAGCCATGTGGAAGTGCACGTTAGAAGTCGTAGGTTAAATATAGTGATGGAGGATGGGGGGGGTGTAGAAGCAAAGCAGCCCAATCAGTGTACATAGAAAATGTTGGAGGAGGTTTTAGAGTGCTCTAACTTAAGACAGAACCAAGCACAGTGTACTGGAAAATTGCTGCTCTCAATTGCAGAGGCTTCATCTGCAACATGAAGTAGTTCTTGAAGGAGGAAGCTAGAGTTTTGTCGTTTAAAGTTGCCAACTAAGGTTTTGTTTTAAGACTAGCTGACCTGGATTGCTTTCTCCTATGCCAATAATATGAGATTTTATAATTATCAACTGATTTGAGAGGTCGGTTCAGTAAACAATCAGCTTACATCCGGCCGTTGAAGACCGGCCGAGAACATTACATTGGTCCCTGAAAGTGGACAGCAGAACCCGAGGCAATTTATTCATCGCTGTGCACAAGAACTCTGCCCTTGGCAGACTACAACTTCAACTTGGCGAATTTTGCGGCCTACACCCGTACAGGATCCAACTAACCGAAGAGCTAAAGTCCATAGCGATAGAAAACGTCCTTTGTTCGTTGACTTCAAATCGGAGGACCCCAATTTTTACCAAACAATTAATATTTTGTGTCGAGGTGCATTTTTGAACGAATGGCTGTGGTGACAAGAAAAACTGATATATTTGTGCCGACACAAATCCACACGATGGTCAGAAGTTGATAATGCATCCTCAAAAAGTTATAGTTTGGTGTAGATATTGGGCTGGCGGTGTTGGCGTAATTGGTCCGTACTTTTTTGAAAACGACGTTACTGAGGCGGTCGCCGTAAACAATTAGCGCTACATGACGCTAATAACTAATTGCTTATGGTCCAAATTGAACCTCATGGACCTAGACGACATATGGTTCCAGCAGGATGGCGCTACGTGCCACACAGCAAACGAAAAGAATTGTACATACACCATCAACTCGCCCTTATTGAAAAACCCTACATAAATGCATTTATGAAAACGGATATTTTTGAAGTTTGGCAGAAAGTTAAAATAGAAGTTCAGAACCGAAATCAGCACTTAAAATTAGTATCAAAGCTGGTTTGTGAAAACCATAAAAGATTTTTAAAAAACTTCATATATACCTACCTAATAGGGTGGGTCAAACAATTATTTTTGAGAATTGAGAGTCTAATAGCACTAAAAATTGGCCATATGGTATCCTTAGCACGTATGCAAAATATTTTTGAAATGGGTTGATTTTATCTGCCTCCAATTTATCTTTAAAGTTTTAACGTCTTCAACTTGTTTACCATCATTGATTTTTTTAATTTTTTTTTATTTTTCAATTTTTTTTGCTTTGATTTCTGTTGGGTTCATTTCGTTATTTGAACTTTATTCAAAATAAAAATCAAAGAAGCCGATACACAAATTTAAAAAAAAAAAACATAGTAACATGGCATTCATTTTAAGGTTCTTCATCTTCAGTGTGGTCGGAAAATTAAAGCTAAGTTTAAATTTATAGTTGTGTTTGCTTTAAACATTTCTTTGAATTAAATTTGTCATAATGGAACGTACTAGAAAGGGGTTCAATTCTTCTATATTTGGCGAGACTTGTGATTTTAAGAATTATTCACCTCTTTTATGAATGGAAGAGGTACAATTTGAAAATTAATAAAAAGGAACCAACGTTCAAGAAAATAAGGGATATAGTGTGTGAAAAAATCAAATTTGTTTGGAAACAGGCATCACTACCGGTTGTTTCAACTACGAGATCATTACAAATGATAAAATCTTATCATGGTAAGTGTAAAAAACTCCTTAAGTTCCATCCCAACATTCTGCTAGCAAAGTTTTATTTGACATTTCATCTTGTAAATGCTCTGATTTTTTTAAATGCAACTTTTTAAAAGAGAAAAAGGTACCACTGAATGAAAGAAGTTTTCTAAATGATCAAAGAACCACAAGGAAAATGATAATTGGGAACACAGATGTACTCACTACAAAAAATAATCAGAAAAGTTTGAAAAGAAAAATGGATAGAGAAACATCAGCAACTGGCCTTGCGAAATCGTCTAAAAATATTTCAGCCTCTGTTCATAACAATAGTCCACCAGAAGCACCATCGGATTCATGTGAAGATTCAGATAGTGAAGATATTTTTAAAGTTGACGACTACAGAAAAGGAAAAAAAAAACAATCCGTAGCACTGAATTACTCCGCGTTATCTCAAACCTGCAACCGTTATGGGGTATCAGAGAGAGCGGTAGCTGCCATTGCTTCTGTAATCATACAGGAATCGAAATTACCCATTATTGATAAAAATAATCTAAGAAGGGAGCGAAAAAAGGCAAGAGAAAGTGTTCAAAATAAAGAATCTGTTTCTGAGATCAGTGCTTTACATTTCGACGGTCGAAAGGACAAAACTTTAGTCAACAAGAAAAGATATGGAAAGTATTACCGCGAACAAGTGATCGAAGAACATATTTTACTAATAAGCGAACCAGAGTCAAAATACTTAGGTAACATTGCTCCAACATCAGGTACTGCTAAATGTGTTGAACAAGAGTTGTTTAAGTATTTCCTGACAGAAAACATTTCATTGGAGCTATTAGATGTGATGGATGTCAAAGTTGGGAAACTTGGAGGAATCATGCGTCTGTTGGAAAAAAGATTAAAATTAGATTAGTTTGCATGTTGCATATGAATTAACTGCAATTCCGTCATTTATTTGCTGATATTGATGGCATAACTTCGGGACCAAGAACATTTTCAGGAGTGATTGGAAAGGATCTGGAAAATTGCGAAAAAACGTCTATCGTTAAATTTAAGAGAATTCCAGGAGAGTCGCTGCCGATAATGGACACGAAGAACCTTAGCTCTGACCAACTTTATTTATTCAGGATCGTTTCAGCAGTTTTGACCGGGTGTTGTCCCGATGACCTAGCTGATAAGTCCCCCGGAAATATGTCCCATGCTAGGTGGCTCACTAAAGCTAATCGTATTCTTCGTCTGTATATCGGAACATCAACTCCTAAGGAAAGTTTGATAGTGTTAACAACTTACGTCGTGATTGTCTATGCTCGAACTTGATTCAATATCAAAAGATGCAGCCAGACATATATGGGGATTAATTTCGAAAAGTCGCTATCTTTCCGTGGAATATCAGACTGTTATTGATCTTGTAATAAAACGAAACAGTTTCTTTTTTTAACTGATCCAAGAAAACATATCAGAGAATTGGCTCTGCACCGTACTTTAAAAGCTCGCACCAAAAAACCTACTCGGTTAAGAGTTTTTAAAGTCCCAAATATAAAATTGGATGCAAAAGTGTACTATGACCTCATCGATTGGCAAAATGATATTTTTGAACCACCTATATTAAAACATATTTCAAACGATGAACTTCAATACTTCATTGCTCAGGAAGAAAACAATCATATTGAATTTTTGCGTTTACCATGTCACACCCATGCCGTTGAGAGGGCAGTTAAGACCGTCACAGAAGCATCAGCTACTTTATGTTCAAAAGAAGCACGTTTAGGATTTATACAATCTAAGATTGTATATCGTAAATTGATGCCAAGATTTGACAGCAAAAAAGAAAAGTTTTTGTTGCATTTTTAAGTTAATAAAATGAATTAAGATGGAGATTTACCTTACTTTAGAAATGTATGTATTACTCAATGTCTTTTTTAATTAAGAATTGGAGGCAGGAGTTGTCTGAACTCAATAAAATTGTTTATGTTCATTCAAAACATCATTTCGCAACTTTTTATCGCTATTAGAATCGAAAACTATGACAAACAAAATTTGCCATACAAATGTGGAACACCCTAATATATAGTCAAGTGACATTACTAATCAAAATTTTCAGAAACAAAATAAGATACTATCAAGAAGACAAAGATTATAAAACACAATTTATTGTACAGATCTACGTTAGCTTAAAAAAACATCGTTTTTGATTTTCTTTAAAGTTTTTAAAGAAGCAATAAGACAATTTTTGTATGAACTTTAAACAAAATAAAAAATTTTAAATTTTATTAATACTTACTTATCACACACAGTTGGCAACCATATTTTTTTGACTATGAGTAAATTTCTGCACCCTACTGTATTGAGGAAAGTGCAAGTGACATAGTAAGCTGACGGCAAACAGAAGCTAGATAGGGTGTCTACTTTGACTAGAACTATGCGACGCGACATGACGCTTCTACACTGGATATTGAGTGGAGACTTATAAGAGTTTAGGTATTCACTGTTATATACATTTACATATGTATCTGGATATATGATTAAGATAGAAATTGTGTTTGATGAAGTGGAGAAGGGTGCAATATTTTGAAAGAAAGACTAGAATAGAAATTTCGCGGCAACTCCTCCTACATAGTAAATTATCATGGATTTATTTAAATTCATAGACGGTAAGAGGATGGGAAGAAGTTCAAGGGGTGAGGGGGGAGCTGTTTTAAAGACAAATATTTTTGTGCATGAGTTGGCGTTTAGTATGAGTATGAGTATGAGTTTGTTTTTGTTGTTTTAAATTGTAAAGTTTCCCTTTGAGTTCCACAAATCTAATTAACTGGAACGTTGAATGAGGAAGTTCACAAAAGAGGACAATATGTTTTAGTATTTCAAAGAAGATCTAATTGAAATAAAAAGAAGCTGAATGTACAGAGAGTCAAAAAACTCATAAGGTTTGCATTTCCAAGTAGAATTGCACTTAAATACTTTTAATAAATAAATATTTCAACCATTTCACGCCCAACTACTTTAAAAATATTGATACTTAGACTGGTGAGCCCAGGCATAAAATAAGCAAACAAAGTCACTTGATAAGAGCAATTTTTTTTGTTTAAGTTGTGCAGTATTAAAATTTACATGTGAAATATTACTGGCCCGTAAATTATTTCCCTTAAGGGGGTCATCCTATGTGATGGGTTCAAAAATCGATATTTTTTTTCATAAATTGCTAGTTTAATATGTCTAGAATACGGTAGTAAAGGGTTTTTAAAAATTTGTTTTAAAAAGTCGTTTTAAAGATAAGGCTGCGGTCTTTTAAGAAAGATAAAACAAATAAAAGATAAAGTTATTTAGGAAATCTTTAATGAAGGTTTTTACGATAATTTTAAAGTAATGCATGTTATGGGATGCCCTACAGGCCGCGAAGCCCATACTTATGTTGAAAAACGTGATGAAAAGCGTATCTCACGTTCTAAGGGGGGCGTAACAGATGCCATTAAACTAGCCAGAATTGATTCAAGAGCTGAACATTGTGCTTTGAAATATTTCAAGCAGAAGAGGAAGGAATACTCTATGAACCAGGCATCACCGATTAAAAGGTAAGTTGATATTTTCATAGTTAAGAGGACTTGAAATTTTAAACTAGTTTTTCTTAAAACAATGTTTTACAAACTTTCACACATCGTATCTCAAAAACGGCTTGAAAGAATGACTTGAAATTCAATGGGTTGGATTCAGCACATGTAAACGCATAGAAAAAATAAATGCTAGTTAATTAAAAGAGACTGTAGACAATTTTTTCATTTGATTTTTACAATTAAATTATTTTTCCGATGATGTTCAAATGGTAGACATGTGCATTCAAGAGGACACAAGCGTCCACAGGTTTTTCTCAAAACCCACCTCTGTCTATCAACTGCTACTCTCACTTCCCCGTGGTGAACATCGGGTGCTTAGTACCTCAACTGGAGATTGGGTTCCAACCCCAGTGTAAAGTTGTTGGGGGCAGCAAACGAGAGAGGTGGGGAGAAGTGTTTTAACTAAGGCACCTCTCCTTATCCAGACGGCAGCGGAGGAATTCCCGAGATGGAATCAACGGTGGCGTCTACAGTTCCAGTAAGGTTGAACTACTCAGTAAAAACCTTATAGGGAAGAACAGCCTACACGACAACACTTCCGACAATGGGTTCAGGCTCATAGATTTTGTTGCGGGGCGAAACGTCATGGTAGCCAGTACGCGTTTTCCACACCTCAACATCCACAAAAGAACTTGGACTTCTCCAGATCAATATACCTTCAACCAAATTGACCATATTGCGATGGACGCCAGACACGCTTCCAGCATCATGGATGTACGAACTTTCCGAGGAGCTAAGATCGACTCGGACCACTACCTCTTTGTAGGCAAGGTAGCACTTGGGATTCCCAGACCCAAAGGAAAACAGGAAGGTGCTGGGAGAAGGTACAACGTTAAACGGCTACAATCGCCAGAGATCGCCAAATCCTCTTCCGACCGAGTTACAAGTAACCTCTCTCAAAGTTCTCTGCCGCCAACACATTGTATCGAAAACCAGTGGCAGCATTGCCAAGATTCAAGCAGCCACCAACAAGGAACACCTGGTTTGATGAGGAATGTCGGCAGGTAAATGCAGCCAAACAACAGACACGCAAAGCGGTGCTGCATAAAAGGACAAGAGCTGCTCATAAGTTCTATGAGCAGAAGAGGCGAGAGGAACGCTAACTTCTCAAAAGGAAAAGAGAGGGCATGAGAAGCGTGCAGTAGAAGATGTTGAGTGGTTCAAAAGTAGGAATTAAGCTCAAAAGTTTAAGGAACAGTTGAAACGAAATTCACAGGTACATAAACCTAGAACCGAAGTCTGCAAAGACTAAAGTGGAAAGATCATAGTGGAGCCGCAGTCAATGCTGAGGATATGGAAGGACCATTTCTGCAGATTGTTGGATTCCGCTGGCAGGCAGGATGATCCATTCAACATAGACGACGAAAGCCAACAATCCCGTCTTCCCTTACTTCGACGAAGTAAAAATTGCCATATCTAAGCTGAAGTCTAATAAAGCCGCTGGAGCGGATGGTTTGAATGCCGATCTCTTTAAAGCAGGAGCATGCACCAAGTTATCTGTAAGATATGGTCGGAAGAAAGCATGTCCGATGAATGAAACCTCAGTATTGTTTGCCCGATCCTGAAAAAGGAGACCCTCTAAACTGCACCAACTATAGAGGAATAAGTCTACTTAACATCGCCTTTAAAATCTTCTCTGCCGTAATATGTGAACGTTTAAAGCCCATCGTCAACAACCTGATAGCTCCTTATCAGTGTGGTTTTAGACCAGGAAAGTCCACAGTTGATCAAATATTCACATTACGGCAGATCCTGGAAAAAACACAAGAACAGCAAATCGACACCCACATCTTTTTATCGATTTCGCTGCATACGACAGCATCTACAGGGAAGAGCCATGTCAAGTTTTGGCATCCCTGCCAAACTAGTCCGTTTGTGCAGGATGACCATGGAGAATTCACGCTGCTTCATAAAGGTTGGAAACAACTTAACAGAACCTTTCGATGTCAAAAAAGGTTTAAAGCAGGTGATGCGCTGTCATGCGATTTTTTAACATCGTTCTTGAAAGAATAGTTCAGAGCTCACACGTCAACACTAGAGGCACTATCTTTCAAAAGTCTGTCCAATTACTAGCATATGCTGATGACATTGACATAATCGGAAGAACTCAGCGTGATGTCAACGGGGCTTTTGTGAGTATTGAAACAGAGGCAGCAAAAATGGGTTAGCGGTTAATGAGAGCAAAACAAAGCACATGCTGTCGTCTAGAAAGGACATACAACACCGACGTCTTGGTCAAAACGTCACAATCGACAGACTCAACTTTGAGGTAGTCAAGGACTTCGTCTACCTAGGCTCCGCTGTAAACGCAGAAAACAACACCAGCGCTGAGATCAAACGCAGAATAACTCTTGCTAACCGCTGTTTCTCTGGACTAAGAAAGCAATTGAGTGGTAAAGTCCTCTCTCGACGGACCAAAGTGTTGCTATATAAGACCTTTATCATTCCTGTCCTGCTATACGGTGCAGAAGCATGGACTATGACAAAAGCGGATGAAAGCACCTTGGGTCGTTTCGAGAGAAAAGTTCTTCATGTGATCTACGGTCCCGTATGCATCGAAGGAGAGAGGAGAAGAAGATGGAACGACGAGCTGTACGGGCTGTTCAGCGACGTCAGAAGGGTAACAGTCCAACGACTAAGATGGCTGGGTCACGTAGAGCGCATGGAAACCAATGCCTCGGTCTGGAAAGTCTTCGAATTCACACCCACAGGACAGCGCATTAGAGGAAGACCCTATAGATCAGGTGGCATGCACAAGTGAAAAGTGACCTTACCCATCTTGGAGCGTGAAACTAGAGACTTCTAGCTAGGGACCGAACTAGATGGAGAGGTTTGTTGGGTGAGGCCCTAGTTCACACAGGACTATAGCGCCACCTTAAGTAAGTTAGAAAGTAAGAAGTTTTAAATCAAAATCAAATGGGGTGGCGCAACAGTCCGTTGTGAACCAGGTCCTAGTGACTTACAACTCTCAACCATTCCTGTGTGCGAGTACTGTTGTCAGGAATGGAAGGGACCTACAATTTAAGGCCGAATCCGAACGGCTAGTTTGAGAAAGCACTTTTTCATGACAAGAATTACTCTTGAAGGATTTGTCAATTCCTCGCAAGAGGCAGTACCCGCGAAAATTATTTTTTTAAATTAAGGTGGCACAGGCAGGGATTGAACCCAAGACCTCTTGCATGACAGTCCAACGCACTAACCATCATGCTACGGGTACTACTTAAATACTTAGTTTATTTTATCGTTATCAAATTGTACTAATTTTTATATGTTTGATGTATTGAAAATAAATATTATTACTGTTCAGAATCTTAAAACACCAATTACTTCAAAATGTAAATAAAGGTTAAGGTTAACCAATCTGTAAGAAGAAACTAGTAAGATGAATGAATAAATAAATAAATAGATTTCTCTCTTTTTTTTTATCAAGAAATTTACACTGCGATGGTAGCGCCGTCTGTCGGATCCAATGTAAAACATTCCAAAATCAAAAACTACTAATAAATTAAAAATTAATTAAAAAACATTGTCCAGCTGACAAAATTGTGAATCTAAACCATTCTCAGATCCAATTGAACACACACAAAACATTTCATCAAAATTGGTCCAGTCGTTTAAGAGAAGTTCAGTGACATAAACACTCACAGAAGAATTATATATATTAAGATGGGATTAGCCCAAATATTTAATTTAATTTATTTAATTAGCTGTTCTAACTCATTTTCAGTAAAATATCAAACAAAGACGAATTGATTTTAATTTAATTCAGTACAATTTGTAATCATTTTCTGGTAATAAAACTGTAAAACATATTTTAAATTAACCTTTAATTAAAAATTCACTTCCCATGAAATAATTAAATACAATTTTGTATAAAACCTCAAAGTTCATGTCTGGCGCTTAGATTAAAATCAAACCACTTAGTTTAGATTACTCTAAATGTAAATTCAAACAAAAAAGATAATTCTGTCAATATAAAAGTATAGATACATAAAAAACATATTTTATAGAAAAAAAAACATTTCAATAGTTGTTGAAAGCAACTAAAGATAAAAATAATTATTTTTACCTTACAAAATGACATTTAAAAAAAATGTTTCAAAGCATTTTCTAACATAAATCAATATTTATTTATGCAAAACTGATGGAATTCATTTGCATAATTGAGTTTATTACTCGGTGTTAAGTGAGCTGATTGTGATTAAATCATCAATATTGTTATAACCTACCCATTGTAACCTACCCATTTCCAAGAATAACATAATACCTATCCATTCATCTATCTATCTCGTAAGTACTTAACACTTATCATAGTTTTATGTTTTGTGATAAATGAGTTTTCCGAACTTTGTTAAAGTAATTATATGAATTAAGCATACGAAGTGTGAATTCAATTAAAATAATAATTTATTACTAATTGTTTATATACTCGTAGTGCTGCATCATCATAACGAGGTCTAATTGAAATGCAAAGGGCGCACAAAACACTATGCCACGGAAGCGTGTGGCATAAAAATCTATACTTTAGTTCAGTTTTTCAAAACCCATCCCTTCCATCATTGTTCGTTCTCAGTACTCACTCAGCTCGGTCGGTATTCATCTTAACAAATGAATGTTTAACCCTGACCATCAATTATGATGAAAATGCAAATGAAAACGAAAATGAAAATGAAAAACTATCGATTGCTTTTCCATTGAACATTGAACATAAATATTCAGAAGAATGTACTTTGCTTAAAATTCAAATTGAAGGGTTTCTCAAAATATAGAAAGATACATAGATACAAAAACGAGTACGAGTATAAATGGAAAGAAATATGAATACAAAATAAATAATAATAATATCAGAGCTGCTATGGAAAGCCCATCATCATCATCATCATTTTTTCAAGGATGGGTCAGTGTTCAGAGTCTATGAGGGGAATTAAATTGTGATCAATATTTTGTTTTAATTTTCACTTTAATGAAAATGAGTCAAAGGTGAAGGTTAAAAAGTGGTATCTGTAGTTCGTGTATTTAATACAAATTGAAGATCAAATGAGCGTGACTAATCTGTAAGGTTTTGTGAATAGTAAAAGATTATCTTATCTAAATTTTGAATTTTTGATTTTGTGTGAATTGAATTAAACTTGATGAGTTAGCTGCTGAAATGGATAAACTAGTTCTATTAGGAATTTTATTATCTGATGGGAATGGCTTCCATTCAAGTTACATAAGTTGAAGCCTTTCTTCTTTTTAAGGCACTACCAACTAAAGTTGTTCAAGATTAAAAACTGAATATTTTTTGGCCCACACAATTCTTTCTTCTGACGAATAAAGGGTGATTTTTTTGAGGTTAGGATTTTCATGCATTAGTATTTGACAGATCACGCGGGATTTCAGACATGGTGTCAAAGAGAAAGATGCTCAGTATGCTTTGACATTTCATCATGAATAGACTTACTAACGAGCAACGCTTGCAAATCATTGAATTTTATTACCAAAATCAGTGTTCGGTTCGAAGTGTGTTTCGCGCTTTACGTCCGATTTATGGTCTACATAATCGACCAAGTGAGCAAACAATTAATGCGATTGTGACCAAGTTTCGCACTCAGTTTACTTTATTGGACATTAAACCAACCACACGAATGCGTACAGTGCGTACAGAAGTGAATATTGCGTCTGATTTTGAGAGTGTTGCTGAAGACCGTGAAATGTCGATTCGTCGCCGTTCGCAGCAATTGGGTTTGTGTTATTCGACCACATGGAAGATTTTACGCAAAGATCTTAGTGTAAAACCGTATAAAATACAGCTCGTGCAAGAACTGAAGCCGAACGATCTGCCACAACGTCGAATTTTCAGTGAATGGGCCCTAGAAAAGTTGGCAGAAAATCCGCTTTTTTATCGACAAATTTTGTTCACCGATGAGGCTCATTTCTGGTTGAATGGCTACGTAAATAAGCAAAATTGCCACATTTGGAGTGAACAGCAACCAGAAGCCGTTCAAGAACTTCCCATACATCCCGAAAAATGCACTGTTTGGTGTGGTTTGTACGCTGGTGGAATCATTGGACCGTATTTTTTCAAAGATGCTGTTGGACGCAACGTTACGGTGAATGGCGATCCCTATCGTTCAATGCTAACAAACTTTTTGTTGCCAAAAATGGAAGAACTGAACTTGGTTGACATGTAGTTTCAACAAGATGGCGCTACATGCCACACAGCTCGCGATTCTATGGCCATTTTGAGGGAAAAATTCGGAGAACAATTCATCTCAAGGAATGAACTGGTAAGTTGGCCACCAAGATCATGCGATTTGACGCCTTTAGAATATTTTTTGTGGGGCTACGTCAAGTCTAAAGTCTACACAAATAAGCCAGCAACTATTCCAGCTTTGGAAGACAACATTTCCGAAGAAATTCGGGCTATTCCGGCCGAAATGCTCGAAAAAGTTACCCAAAATTGGACTTTCCGAATGGACCACCTAAGACGCAGCCGCGGTCAACATTTAAATGAAATTATCTTCAAAAAGTAAATGTCATGGACCAATCTAACGTTTCAACTAAAGAATCAATGAGATTTTGCAAATTTTATGCGTTTTTTTTTTTAAAAAGTTCTCAAGCTCTTATAAAATCACCGTTTAGAAAGAGTGAATGAGGTTATCCACTTTTATTTAGATAATTTAGATCTTGAGAGTAATAATCATGTTTTAGGTCTATTATTTGACACAAATGTGGCACCTTACATACATACCTTTATATTTTTGTTATTTTCATTGGGACTTGTGTTCATACAAAATTTCGAACTCGAAAAACATGACATTTCGAAGGTAGAGTGAATCCGGCGATTCCTTATAAATGTTTGACTGTCCTTACCCGTCAAAGTAACTTGAATATTAAGGTATCAAAAAACAAATCTTAATTAATAAACAAATCTTTAATATATTATGTATTTATAGACTTCATATATTTAACAGTATAAATTTTATGGAAGAATTTTCAACTTTCTTGGATAGAGAGAAATCAAATAATTTGTTAATTGTGGGTGATTTGAATATCGATACTTTAGAAAGTAGTGAGTTCGTGTCAACTTATCTTGATTTGTAAGCTTCTCATAGACTTGTTTCATTTATTAGAGAGATAACAAGACCGAGATCTGCAACTTGTCTTGATCATATTTATCTCCGATTTGCTCCTCCAATCAGTTCCTGTGAAAAGTGTGTTTTTGACCTCAGAATAACTGATCATTCCATGACTGGAATTCTTATTGATATGGGGAAAGAAAGTATTTGCTCAGATTCTAGTCTCCGAAAGCTGATTAAAAATATCAATTTTAGTAGGCTTAAAACTAATTTGTCTTTTAAGTGTTGGGAAGAAGTTTTTGCCGAGAGTGATCCTTCTAAATCGTATGACATATTTATTGATATCCTTTGTAGATACATTTCTGATGCTTCTTTTGATATCGTTCCGAAAAAGTCTGATAAGCGTTTACAGATGTGGATTACGTATAGTTTGCTTAAAAAAGTGCCATCTGGTTTTGATGGCATTTCAAATGTTTGTTTGAAAAATGTAGCATGTTTTATAATTGATGTTTTGGCACATATCTTTATTAAAAGTATTTTTTCTGGAGTATTTCCGGTTGCTCTTAAATGTGCCAATATTTTGCCACTTTTCAAGAAAGGAGCCACTAATGATCTGGGTAACTATAGGCCTATATCACTCTTGCCCTCGATAGAATGGTGAGCTTTTTAAAGGGAACAAATTTTTTCAGTGATGTTCAGTTTGGTTTTCGAAGCAATAAATCAAACGAAGATGCGTTGTTACATTTCTGTTCTCAAATATTTGTAAGTCTTAATAGAAAAAAGAATACAGCCGGATTGTTTGTTGACATATCAAAAACCTTTAACATGGTTAACCACGAAATTTTGATTAGCAAACTTGAAAGTGCTGGGTTTCGAGGATTCATTAGTGTTTGGTTAAGATGTTATTTAAATTTAAGAGCGCAAAAAGTGAAATTTGATGATATTAGGAGTGATATAAAGACATTCGATTTGGGAGTACCACAAGTTTCGGTTTTAGGACCAATACTTTTTTTGGTATTCATTAATTCTTTATTCAGTTTGCCATTTAAGGGTTCTCTGACAGCCTTTGCAGATGATGTTGGTTTTCGTTCGTATGGTACAGATAGTTGTCTGAATCTTATATCGGATATAAATTGGGATCTCAGCTTGTTAAGAATCTGGTTTTAAAGAGCACAAATTGATAATAAGTTCTTAAGCCAAGATAATGTTTTTTCAGTTTTGTTTGTCTGGCAGAAAGATTGTTAATGCTGATCTCTTTTTCTACGCTACTGAGTTTGCAAAATTTAAGCTTTTTAACTGCACCTCTAATTCTATGGTTACTTCCATAACCTGTACCCCAGTTTTCCACTATTGAGAGATTTGAAAATTCTTTCAGTGAGACATATGTATTGTTATAAAGTTCTAAAAATTTTCTTTAAGGGATCAGGTAATCTTAATTTTAGAATAATTGATAATTATATTTTATGTGGAAATTTTTTAAACCAAGTTTCTATACCGGTATATCGAACAACCGCTTTAAGAAATTTGTATAATGTTTCCTCATGTCGGATATTTAAATAGGCTCCCCCATTCTATCAGGATGCAAGCTTCTCATTTATTATTTATGAAACAAGTTAAATATTGGCTCCTTAGTCTTGATAATGTGCTTGATGCAGAGCATCGCTTATCACCAATAAAAACAGTATTGGCGACAGAATACAACCCTGTCTGACTCCACTACGGATTTCAAAATCCTCTGACAACCTACCATCGTGCAGAACGTGACACTTGGATCCGTTATATGTTGCCTTCATAATAGCAGTTAGTTTTTCTGGTATGCCTCTTCTCCGCAAAGATAAGCAGATGTACTCCCTGTTTTTTTTTTCTTATAATAAGCACACACTCAAGGGGATATTACTACCCTTATTATGGAAAGGCACAGTGTGAGCACTAGGAAGAGGAGTGAGGGTTTAAAAACAAATGTCGGTGCACATTGATTTTGAATTCCTGAATATTGCAATGACTAGGAAAGACAGAGTGTTGTAAGGCATTCTACATTCGCGTAGTACGGCTAAAAACGAATCTCTGTATTTGAAAGTACGGCCGAAGTTAGGCTCGAGGGTATACTGATGAGCATTCCTAGAAGCGCGAGTAATACGGTTGAACTGTTTAAGGGGAGGAATGCAATTGGCTATTTCACTAGAACATAAGCCGTTAAAATAACGGTAAAAAAGGGTCACACAAGAGGCTTAAGTAAGTTGCAGTTGCACCAGCCCAGAGATGGGAGTTATACTCAAGCTTTGGAAGTATGTAAGTCTTGTAGATAACAGCTAGATCAGAAGGGGTGAAATATTTATAGCATCGCCTAAGGAAACCCAAACACCTTGCATATTTTGTGACATCGCGTATGTGATCATTATACGGGAGGTGGTTGGTGATACACATACCGAGAATATCGAGATGTTCAGTCTCATTGATGCAAGTGTCTTCCATGGATTATGGCAAAGGAGGTATATCTCGCTTTAACGATACAAGACAGCATTGAGTTTTCGAAGCATTAAATTCCACGCGTTTTTTTAATCATTAATTAATTAATTGAACAACGCTGTTTAGGTCAGAATTTGATGAGCTTATCATATTTTGTCGTTGCAGTTCCACATCCGAAGAAGAGGGATGTGAGTCTGAAAACGAAGAGTACTATCGTCAGCGAAACAATGTATTGGATTACATGTGGCAGACAGGAGATCATTAATAAAAAGGAGAAAGAGTGTTGGAGACAAAACAGAGCCCTGGGGCACACCAGCATTTATTTTATGGTTTTCAGACTCGAATCCATCCAGTACTACTTGTATTGAACGATCCGAAAGGTAATTACTAATCCAATGAAGTAGGGGTTCATGAAAACCGAATGCACGCATTTTCGATAAGAGAGCCTGATGCCAAACCCTATCAAATAATTTTGAAACGATGTAAAGATTTGCTCCACTGTTCGGTGAGATGAACCATGAGATTACCAGTGGACCTATTGCTACGAAAGCCGTATTGCCGGTCATTAAGAAGCTTTTGATCTTCAAGATATATCTTGAGCTGATAATTCATCAGCGTTTCCATGACCTTAGAAAGAAGGGAGGTAAGTGCAATCGGTCATTAGTTAGAGGGTGTGGAAGATTTGCCTTTTTGGGGAATAGACTGGACAAATGCCGTTTTTCATCCGCTTGGAACGAGATCTTAGGAGTAGGACAGATGAAAAAGCTTACGCAGTGGTTGTTAACGCTATCAAAGGCCTTCTCGAAGCCGATAAGCAACAGGTGTAGCGGTGCTCGATGTTGAACGCACTGCTCAATAATGACCAGCAGGGTGTTGATATGATTTATACAGGAGGATCCAGAGCGAAATCATGATTGTTCGACATCGAATGTGGCCTCAAGGTGTTCCCAGGTAGAATTCTCTCCAATTTTAAACAATTTGTAAGATCTCATTTTTTGGGTGCTTGACGATCATTCTCTTTTTATACTTGTCGGTGAAGCTTTCGATGGTCCAGCCTTCTTTTATGAGCGGATAACGGCACCGCTTGTAAAAGCTGTTTGAGAATTCCATCAAGTCAACGATCTCATCTTTAGTGGGAGATTTGGTGTGGATTCGGGAATTAGTTTATTCGGGTGCTCCAGAGGACATCGGCTGCATGTAGTTTGCAAACACTCGGATTAAAACCGAGGAAAAGTGTTCTTTCCACCTTCTGACTTGTTCATCTACATAATTTAGAAAAAAACTGTCTACTTCTTTCACCCGGTGTTGCTTTGAGCTGTGTGCACCGGTCAGCTCTTTGGTTATTTCGTAAACGGTCCTGCTGTGGCACCTATTTGCAGCATCTTCTGCTTCTTTCGCCAATGCATTGATGTAGTTACGCTTGTATCTTTTTCATGTAGTACTATAGGATTCTAATTCATTGCTTTGTGAGCGTTTATCCTTTCCCATGATTGTTCTGAAAGCCAATTGTTGCTGCTTCCTTCTTTCCGACCGACTATTCTGTCATGACATGAATTGAAAACATTTTTGACAACATTCCAATGGTGTTCGATGTCGTCATGAACTGTGCCGCTGATTGTTCTCATTTCGTAAGACAGGTGGTTCCTGAATTGTTGACGGGTCGTGCGATCGTTTATTCCAGCGATGTTGAATTTTAGGGGCTCTGGATCTTCTAACTGTAGCTGTACGCAATCTTAGGGTAGCTATCATTAAGTGGTGGTCTCGGACAAGTCCCATGTCGTAGCCACTTCTGTTTCGGACATCCAAAAGACTGCTTCTAAAGCGTCGACTAATAGCGAAGTGATCAATTTGGTTGGAAGACGCTTGCCTGTCCGTCGTCACCCAGCTAATTTTATGACATAGTTTGTGTTCAAACATAGTGCCACCAATCAAAAGGCCATTGGCGTTGCAGAAGGAAATGAATCTCTCTCTATTTTCAACTACCGACTCCAAAAACGTTAATTCATTTATGATATTTGATTTTATGTTGTCGTATGTAAAAAATTAAGGTTTTGAGATTTTATCAAGGGTAATAATATCATTAAAATATTTTAATGCAGACATGTTTTATGTTTCTTATATTTGACTAAGTTTAAGGTTAATTACAATAAAAGGTCTAAGATTATTTTGTTAGATACAAACAAATTTCGCAAAATCTATCGAATTTCTTATTTCACTAATAAAAACTAAACTTATTTTCCACTTATAACAATTAAGTTTCCTATCATGTTGGTTACACAAAACGTGGAATTAATATTCTCCCATGTGGTATAATGTGAAATTATTTGCATCCTACCTTTTTTTGAAGATGTCGCTATAAAAATGTAAATTCTCCATCAAGAAGTCATTCAGGAAATTCAGCCAACATTTGAATACAAATATGAACATAACAATATCAATAATTTAACACACATTTTTTTGTTTATATTTTCTTAGATGCGAAAGATACAAAAACTGTTAAATACACCAAGAAATTACTCTGACATAAATGACACAAGGCAACGCACGAAAACACGTTTAAAAGACAAAAGTTTCACTTTCGTACGCTAAAATGATTTTAAATTTGCTCATTCATTTCTTCACAATGAATATAAAAATAAAAATGGAAACAAAAAACAAAAAACAAAAAACACACAATTTCTAGTAATTTCACTTTGAAATCAAAACATCACTATACTCTCATCCCACTTCGATAACCTTTACTAAAAGAGTGTTAGAGTCTTCATCGTTTTTTAAGATTTCATCCCGAGGCTCTCTTTTTATTACGCGCAATGGGCTTTCTTATCTTTCAAAGTACTCATTGGTACGTATGACTTTGCATCTTCATAGGAAAGCTAAACATTCATGTCTCCTTTTCATCTCAATCTTTTCAGTTTCAAAATAAATACAAAAATCTAGAACACTTAAAACACATACGCTAAGATTGATAAGCAGCTATGAATATTTGAAATGTGAAATGGGAAGACCAAGATCGACCGTAGTGAACATAATCCAGAAACACAATTTAGGTTTTGGGTTCACTGGCACGGGAACGGTACGGATACATTAGAAACTGCGTGTGTCTTCTTATATGAATCTTTGGCAATGTACGTCTGTACGACCGACGACGAAGACGCGACGTGCGTTAAGCCGCAAAATAATGACACAGAGATAATATTATTGTGTGGTCATGATGCCGTTAGCGGTTAGTGGTTGCTGAATGCTCAGACGCCTCCATTATACCACACTGTCATCTCTGCAGACCTTTGTCAGTGCTTCATGGTTCCTCATAATAAAAATAAGTGATGGGGTGTGGCATTTTATTTATTTTTGTTTGGTAGAAAGAATATAACAAATTATAAGCAATATACGAGATCAAATAATGTGGATTCCTTTCTTGAAGAATGCCTTTGGAATTGGAATACAATGGATTGAGCACTCTTTGTATGCTTTTGTTTTTTGGAACGTGCCATGGTTGTAGAGAAAAAAATCCATTTTAAGAGTAGGTATGTACAATCTTCATGTGTTGGTTGTGGAGTGAAGTCGAATCTATATGAGAGGGACTTGGCTGCTTGTTGATACAAATTATATATTCGATAATCTGACTAAAACAATGTTCATGTGTTTTAATTTTCAATTTCGCGGCCTTTTAGAAACATATTTTGGACTTCAAACTTAGAATACATGATGAATTTTAAAAGGTTCAACCGGACGAAGTTCGTCTATTTATGTAGATGTCCTTTAAAAAGGCTGTCAGTCATTTAAGTTGCGATACTGTATTTATTTTATTTATTTATCAACATGTGTGTTTCATTAAATGTAAGACTTGGTCACACGAACTTGCTCCTGTATTCAAAGAGACTATACAATTTTCATTTTTTTTAAATATTTTTACTCTGCACCATCGATTATAAATTTGCATTTAATAAAGAGCGGTTAAGTTTTAAGGGCCGATGATGATTTTGAATAAAACAAATAATTTAGAAAATTATTGTCTTTTGTTTTCGTGATGATAATATCGGTATAGTTCAATATGGAGCAAAATATTGGCCAAATGGCCACCGTTAACCCAACGGCATATCATCCTCCGATGGTCCAAATTTTCGACGACTTTGATGCATAATATGCCGAATTATCTCATCAATTTACACCTTTTTTGCAAACAACCCAAGTTAAGAAGTCCAACGATTTCAAATCAAATCATCATTTTGGCTTTCAATTGACATCGCCACCACGTGAGACAACACAGCCGTTGAATTAAGGAGCCATTGTTTTGATAGCTGTGTGGCAAGTGGCACCATTCTGTTGGAACCTCATTTTATCCACAACCATAGCTTTCAATTCGGGAAATAAAAAGTTCGTAACTATCTTACGATAGCGAACACCATTCACACTAACTGCCTGGCCGATGATGCCGCTAGCCCATGAATCCCAATCACTCTTCGTGGGTGTATTGGTTTTTCAACTATCACACTTGAATTATTCTGACTCTTAACGAAAGCTTATATTGGCAAAAGAACTATTACGAGCAGCTGCAATATTTTCTGCAGTACGAGCTGTAAGACCAGCCACATCTTCTACAAACCCGGTGCGCTCAAATTTGTTTACGATGTTATCCATTGTACGATTAAATTAGCTGAAAAAAACCACGAAGTGATAAAAAGTATTTTCATTTTCATAATGAGCCTGGATAACTTAAACACTTTGCTTAATTCAAATTGAATTAGTCTGACATTAGAAAATTTCAAATGAAATGCAGAAAAAAACTTGACGTTTAGGCGTGGTTCACACTAAACATCGACCCTTAAAATTTGAATTTCTTTAAAAAACGTTAACCCGTTTTCAAGAAATTAAAAACAAAATGTTACATATTTTTTAAAATTCAGAAAAACATAGACATTTTTGATTCTCAAAAGTTATTTAGACAACATGAGAGCTTTTTTTCAGAAAAAAGAGGCTCATAACTTCCCATCCAGTCTGTCTATTTGTCTTGCTTAAAAGTTTGTACATTTTCGAGTTGGGTTAGAAAAGTTGTTAGTTGAATTATTTTTAAAAATTTTAAAACTACCAACTATATTTTTCATATAAAAAAATAGTTTTGTTTGAAAATCTAATTTTGTTAACTAGATTTTGAGTCGAAAACAAGTTTTTACCAATGTTAGTAGCATTTCTTATATTTTTACAAATTGGATGAATGAAATTAATTTCAGAGATATTAAGGACAGAACATCAATTCTTAAAAAATTTGCGTAAATTTTTTTTATGTTTTTATGAAAAAACGGACTGTTGGGTTTGAAAAAAAAAAGTTTGGAGACAATATTTTTTATTTTTGTAAAGCTATTTTGAGTCAAAAGTAAATTTTTACCAAGTTTTAGTATTGTTTATTTTAGGTTCTTATTTTTTGTAAGAAAATTGTCAATTCGATTTTTCTCAAAATTTTATTGAATGTTGACAATAATATTTTTTAAAAGATAAATGTAGTTTAATACCAATATCTCAAAGTTTTGAAAAGATGTTTGAGTCGAAATTCAATTTTTATGAACTTTTATTAAGATTTTTGTTTACGATTTTATCTTTTATAAAAAAAATTGTCAATTCGATTTTTCTTAAAAGCTTACCAGATGTTAAAAACGTTATTTTTAGTTGCAAAAAATTGTTTTGAAGTCAAAATCATTTTGTTTTCGTAAAATTTGAGTTAGTTTTTGGGGATTAACCAGATGTGATATACGAAATTTAGCTTTTCAAATGGCCCAAAAAAAATAACATTCCGAACAAGTTTTCGTTACTCCATAAGACAGCTGGTAAAGATTGGTTGTATGGCTTTTTAAAAAGACATAAAAGTGAATTAAGCTTTCGGCTACCAACGGGAACTTCCATCAACAGAGTTAAGGACTTCAATCAGCAAAATGGAAATACATTTTTTGACATTTTGGAAGAATTATACGAAAAATATAACTTCACGCCGTCCAGAATTTGGAATGTGGATGAGACTGGATTAACCATTGTGCAATAAGGCAGCCACAGGTTTTAGCCAAAAAAGGAAAACGTCAAATTGGAGCTTTGACCTCTGCGGAGCGTGGTTCATTAGTAACAGGGGTAAATTGCATGAGCGCTGGTGGCAGTTTCATTCTACCTTATTTCATATTTCTGCGGAAAAGAAGAAATCCGCTGTTCTTGAACAACGCTCCTGCGGATTCGAAGCCGACTTTCCATATTTCTAGGTGGATTCAATTGCCAATTTTTACAGAGTGGTTAAGCCATTTTTTAAAGTTTTCCAAACCCGCTGAACAAAACCAGTTCTATTAATCTTAGAAGGTCACTATAGCCACACTAGGAACTTAGAAGTTATTGACTTGGCTATAAAAAACTTCGTGATAATTGTTTCTTTACCACCACACTGCACCCATAAAATGCAGCTGTTAGATAGGACATTTATGAGTAATCTCAAAAAGTACTACAATGAGAAAATAAGACGTTTTATGAGTGAAGCTGGACGAAAAGTCACTATGGGTGATATAGCCCAATTGTTTAAAAACGCATAACTTACAAACAGGACAAATGGCAGTCAGTGGATTTAGATGCAGAGGAATTTTTCCATTCAATAGGCATATTTTTTCCAAAGATGATTTTTAAGCATGTGAGACTGAGACTGAGCCAGAGCCTGAGCCTGTGCCTGAACCTGTACCTGAACCTGAACCGTTATCAGAAGCTGAAACTACACATTTTAACAAATCGAACTTGGCTCTTGAAGCTAATGAAATGCAGAATATTGTGGCAGAAATTTATAGTCAAACCGAGTCCACTACTGAAGTACATTTTACTCCGTGGGATATTTCTCCACCTCCGAAATTAAAAAGGGTTATGTCCAGAAACAGGGGCAGAAAAACTGAAGCCGCTGTTTTGACAATAGCAAACCATCTACCTCAAAACGTCGGCAATTTTCATTATCAGATGATAGCCTTGCCGTATAAGATGTTATTTGCTGATTCCGAAGATTGTAGGAGGAATTTCCAACCTCAAAAGATACAGAATGTAATTTCTATGACGTGTTATGGGGTGATGACTTTACTGGGGAAAATGGACTCAATGTCTCCAATGTGATATAATTTGGTCTCACGAAAAATGTATCCCGAAACGGAGTGCTATTTTCATATGCAGCTCATGTGTTGAATTGTTTTTGTAGATAATAAACAAGACTGAAGTTCCTCAAATCTGAAACATTTATTCCTTATGAAATACTTTTTATTTATTTTGTTATTTAGAGATAATATTTATGTTTTTGTTTGCTTAAATTATCTTTTGTATCAAATTATGAAGTAAAATTAAGTTCCTTTTATTTTTATAAAATAATATTTTGTTCTATGTTTTTTTTTTTAGTTCTTGATTTTATTAATTTTGAAGAAACTTGAAGTTTTTAATGGTTAAGTATGTATTATTATTTAGTTTTATAAATTATTAATAAAAAGAAAAAAAAATAAACCATTTAACAATCATGTTTGCTTTGATAACTCTATTTCTGGTAATGTGGAGTACTACTCCACGTTTTCGAAGATATTGCTGAAAACAATAAAGAGAATCCACATTACCTGAAATTACTAATGGTAATTATTAATTATTACAATTACTTGATATAACATTTATTTACAAAAAAAAAACACTTTTTAAAAAACATTTGGACATAGTTAAAAATTGTATTTATTTCTGAACTATCATCTTATTTGCAATTTATCTTTAAATCTGTATCCAGAGTTTAAGAACTGATATCAACAATATTCAAGAATTTGGATTTTGATCTCTTATCTCTTATTAAGCCGTTTTTAATTTACATAGACTTTAGTTTTGTAATTTTAAAGTTAAACATACAAACCTAAATTTCCAACTAAACAACATTTTTTTGTGACTTAAACCGTAGCTCAACATTTGAAGGATTTAAGTCACCATTTTAAAAAAAAATTAAAATTACTTTATTTAAACTAATTTTTGTTAATATATATGTCAATATTGCTTCTCAAAACTGTTAATTTTAAAAATTGAAATTCTGAAATTTTTTTAAGAATAATTTAAGCTGGTATACCTTTTTACGATTGCCAAATTATATGAAAGCTTTTTTATTTCGTATCACACAAAAAAAACTTTTCAAAAAATATGCATGTTTTTAACCTTATAAGAAATACAAATAATTCCTACAGCAAAATTGTTATTTTCTTACAAAAGGTCTTACAAAATATTCCAATATTTTTGTAAAGCTAGCAAATAATGTCGCATTTGAAGCATTGCAGTAACACCCGCTGTACTATTTCGGATATCCAAAAGGTGATTCACTATTTGTTTAAATGTTTAGCTTTATACAAGATTGAGCTTTACATTTCACAATTTTTTAACTTTGATTGTAGTTATACTTCTTATTATTTTTGATGAGCGATTTTTCAAATTTGTAGGCTTTACATTTTTTTCAAAAATCCATACATTTTTCTTATTGGAGGATCGTAATCCTTTTTGTCTCTCTCTCTCTCTCTCTCTCTTCAAAAACTGTGTTTATTATGGCTGAATATACGAGTACCAATTTCTTCACAAAAAAAAAAACAAACTTCTTATGAGTCATACCAAGACTTCCCGCATCTGGAATAAATTTCTTAAATGAAAAGCTAATCGTCTACATAATCTTCGACCTTGACCAAATATTTGTTTTTAAATAAACATGATAAAAAAGTCATTCAAACATAAGACAGTTATTACCATGAGAAAAAGGTCTCACTTCTTCCATGTTTTAGTCTAATTTAAAAAACATACAATCAATCTATTTGACACAAGACGAAGACGACCACCACCGATGCATCAGTTATTCTTCTGCTTCAATTCATATAATGTGATGGTATGGTGGATTTCTGCCACGGTCATTAGTTTCAATAAAAAGAAATACAAATTTACCCCCAACAACAAAATACTTTCAACTTATTATAGCACAGAACAAGAATGAAAATAAATACAATATTATGACTCAAATATGTTTAATCAATAAAAAAAAGTCTACAAATAATTAGTCCTTCTTCATTTCAAAACCTTCAAAGATATATCATCCAACCAAAATCTTCTAATGATTTTCGATCATTCCATAATTAAAATAGCATTAGTTCCCCCAATTAAGCATAACAATCCGCCTTCTTTGTATTAATAATATAAGATGAAATTTAGGTCGAATGATGATGATGATGATGATGCTTATCTATTTCATACACATTTCTCGAACATATTTTCAAGAAGCAATAAACGCTGAAGATTTATTTCATTCACAATCCCACTTAATTAATTTCGTTTAATGTTTTTTTCTTCTGTTTTATTTTTTGTTTATTCTCTTTATCTTTATTTCAATTTTATCTAACATCTGCAATCGTAGAGAAATCATAAATAACAATTTAACCCTTAACAAAAATTCTTGTTTGCAAGTTCGAAGCAGCGAATTTTTAACATCATCATTTCGAAGAAAGTCGATAGATATTAATTGGGGGACGACGATATTTTTAAGCAAACCCACAACCAAAAAAATTTAAAATTGAAATTGTTGTTAAAACCCCAAACTGATATCCGGTAGTCCATACAAAAGGAATGCGGCCCGTGTTTGCTGTCATTTTAGGCTTCAATTAATTTGTGTGTCAACAATTTCCTCCCAAAATCTATCGATCTCTGGTATTTCCTAAATTTTACCAAACTTTTTCCTTAAACACTTCTAATTATAATTGACTGTGAGTTAACAGCTGTCAAGAATACAAAAAAATCCCGCCTCTCATGTTATTTCGGAAAACAATTAAAAAGCCATTACTCTTATAAGCCGCCCGCCTTCAAGTCAGGCACAAAAACATTAACGAACAACAATATTGTTAAGCTTTGAGAACTTGAATTCTCTTTAGTCAACGTTCCTGTTCTATGGCGATATCAGACAAATCGACATCAAGAACATTTGGCATATGACATAAGGAAAAGTGCGAAGGAGGAAAATTAATCAGTCGTCTGTATTGCAAATTGATTTCAACAGTTCGAATTACTAATCGACACTTACTAAGTACTTATGGCAGTCAGCCAGTAGCACAAACTGAGTGGCTTGTAATCTATCGCCTGTCGCGCAATTATCGCCAGGCAATTTGATTAAGACGATGATTTAATGCGTTTAAAGTTGGATACGCCATCGTACAGCAATAGCAACACCACCACCACCGCAATCGGCATACCGACCCCAGTCCAACTCAATCAACACCGTACACCACTCTCTTATGTAGTTACTCTCTGGTCATTGATATGGTGGTCGGACTCTATCTGCGAGCTCAATCAGAATGACTTAAATGACTGACATATACAATCCATAGTATAGCATAGGTATGGATATGGGTTGTATGGCGTTTGGTCTTGGAACTTGGAACTTGGAAGTGCTGTAGCCGCCGCCGCTGATTAAATTTCAATCACAACACTCTGGTTTTTGAGGTACTAGAAGTCGAGTCGAAGTCTATGGAGAGAGACCTGGAGACCTTTATAAAGCCGAAGAACTGAAAAGCCATACAAGAAGGCGTCTTATGGCGTGTTATTAATACTAATTGATTATGAGTTAGGAGGTACATGGTGTTGCAACTTGCAACACAACTTATATGCAAATTTTTGGTTTTTCAGTAAATTGACTCGTACAGAATTTTATATGAATAGTTGGAAAAGTTCAATGAAAATTATGAACATTTTTCACATAACAAAAAGAGCTGATAGATATCAAGAAGATCTTCAAGTTCATAACAAGCAGGTATAACAACTATTCATACAACAAAATGAATGACACTTCTCGGAATTTATTAATTTATTTGAAACCAAGAAATTGAATTTGAGTGAAGTGTTTATAAGGATTTTTAAAAAGAGGTTATATTTTGAATAACCTGCTTACTGAGCGGACACTCGCCACTTTTAAAGCTGCCAACTTGTTATATTTGTCAAGTCAAAACATTGTTATCACAAAAAATGTAAAAATTCTTCAGGCACAGCTGAGGACTGTTATATTTCTTAAATAGATTATGAAAATCACTAATCAAGATTTCAAGATGTGAACGTCTAAAGCCCATCGTCAACAACCTGATAGGTCCTTATCAGTGTGGTTTTAGACCAGGAAAGTCCACAGTTGATCAAATATTCACATTACGGCAGATCCTGGAAAAAACTCAAGAACACCAAATCGACACCCACCATCTTTTCATCGATTTCAAGGCCGCAAATGACAGCATCTACAGGGACGAGCTGTATAGAGCCATGTCTAGTTTTGGCATCCCTGCCAAACTCGTCCGTTTGTGCAGAGCTCACACGTCAACACTAGAGGCACTATCTTTCAAAAGTCTGTCCAATTACTAGCATATGCTGATGACATTGACATAATCGGAAGAACTCAGCGTGATGTCAATGGGGCTTTTGTGAGTATTGAGGCAGAGCCGTCAAAAATGGGTTTAATGGTTAATGAGAGCAAAACAAAGTACATGCTGTCGTCAAGAAAGGACATACAACACCTACGTCTTGGTCAAAACGTCAAAATCGACAGAGGTTACTTTGAGGTAGTCAAGGACTTCGTCTACCTAGGCTCCGCTGTAAACGCAGAAAATAACACTAGCGCTGAGATCAAACGCAGAATAACTCGTGCTAACCGCTGTTTCTTTGGACTAAGAATGTAATTGAGTGGTAAAGTCCTCTCTCTAGGGACCAAAGTGTTACTATATAAGACCCTTATCATCCCCGTCCTGCTATACGGTGCAGAAGCATGGACCATGACAAAAGCGGATGAAAGCACCTTGGATCGCTTCGAGAGAAAAGATCGTGTGATCTACGGTCCCGTATGCATCGAAGGGGAGTGGAGGAGAAGATGGAACGACGAACTGTACGGGCTGTACAGAGACGTAGACTTAGCCAGAAGAGTAAAAGTCCAACGACTAAGATGGCTGGGTCACGTAGAGCGCATGGAAACCAATGCTCCGGCCCGAAAAGTCTTCGAATCTACACCCACAGGACAGCGCATTAGAGGAAAACCGCGGATCAGGTGGCGCGCACAAGTTGAAAGTGACCTCACCCAACTTGGAGCGCGAAACTGGAGACATCTAGCTAGGGACCGAGCTAGATGGAGAAGTTTGTTGGGTGAGGCCTAGTTCATACAAGACTGTAGCGTCCTAAGTAAATAAGTAATCAAGATTTCTTATTTGTTTGGAGACGCGAGATAGATAAGATAAGCTCTAGAATCGATTCAAGATGAAATTCGTGATTATTTTAGGAAATGTGAGAATTGGTCATGAAAAGAGAAATAAAAAGGGGCTAGGATACGACCAATACTGATAGCTTCCCATCCCGTCTGTTCGAAAAAGTTGGCAGTTGAGTTATTCTTAAACATTTAAAAATTAAAAACAATATTTTTCATATAAAGAATTAGTTTAGTTTGAAAATCTAGTATTTTTGTAAAGATTTTTAGTCGAAAACAAATTTTTACCAAATTAAGTAGCATTTCTTAGATACTTACAAATTGGATGTAAATTTTAGTTTTGTATGAAAACTCGACTGTTGGATTTTTATAAAAAAAAAACTATTAAATATCGAAAATATCTGTGAAAAAAGTTTGAAGAAACAATTTTTAATTTTTGAAAAGTTATTTAAGTCGAAAGTAACTTTTAACCAAGTGTTAGTATTGTTTTTTTTTTTTTTAGGTTTTAATTTTCCGAATGTAAAAAACAATATTTCTTATAAATTAAAATTAGTTTGAAGCCATAATCTCAAATTTTTGAAAATATATTTGAGTTAAAAATCTATTTGTTACCAATTTTTGTTAAAATTTTTGTAGGTTCTATTTTTTTTTGAAAAACTGTCAATTCGATTTTTCTCAAATTTTGTCCAAATGTTGGAAGCAATATTCCTTATAAGTTTAAATTAGGTGGGAGCCATTATCTTAAGGTTTTGAATGTTGTTGATGTTTGTGTCAAAAATGAACTTTTACCAACTTTTGTTAAATTTTCGTTTAAGTTTTTATTTTTTGTAAAAAAACTGTTCATTTCATTTTTCAGAATGATGTTAAAAATGTTATTTTTCGTTGCACAAAATTGTTTTTATTCGTAAAATTTTCGAAGCTACAAATTTTTTTTTTCAGTTTTTTTGATTTATAAAAAAAACCGTTAAGGATTTTTTACAAAAATATACAAATATGAATTTAATTAAAGTCTCTAGCACTTTTAATTCGTTAGATATTTAGGATTAACCATATTTTCACCATTTTTTTTAAAACAACGCAATTTTAATGAGCTCTTTCTGCATCTTTTTGCATTATTATTTGGATAACAAAATTTATTTTATTGACGACGAAAAATACATCTCGATCGTACGTACACATGCACTCACAAACATCTTTCCAAAAATCTTTTATTTTGACTCTTGAAACGCCGAGAAATGGTGTCAACATTTTGAATTCGACAAATCAAACCAATTACAATAACTTCCTATGGAAAGTTAATAACAGCAAGTAACAACCATAACGGCTTTATTCCATTTACAATAAAATAAACTTCCAATGATGTTTCTAATGCTCCCTCTAACTAGGAACGAGAGAGCTGACAAGCTATCGAGGAAAGGTACAACACTGAATCAATCGAGTATGGACTTAACGTTTTTAACAAGATACTGCAAGAAACGAATGAAATGCCTTCAAACCCATACCCGGTCAGAAAACTATGGCCCAAAGTCGAGAAAACAAAATCCCGTTCGACTATGCATCTAGGCAAAAAACCTTAACGAGTGCTTGCAAGCCTAATAAAAGGTCACAACCTACTTGGTTACCATAAAAAGAAAATGCGGCTTGCACCGATGACATGTGGAAAGGATGTAGTGTAGGAGACACTGTCCGACACTATACCACACAAGAAACAAATTTCTTAACAGCATTTCTTCCATTACCTTCGAGAACTCGAAGATATTCCAGGAGTCATACTATAAGCCTCCAAATTCCTGGGATTAGACAATCCCTTAGTTTTATAAGTTTGATCACTTACTTTTAGTGAAGTTTAATACTTTAAGGTATCACAAAGGATGAACATTGGTCTAAGTTTGGCGATACCGTCATCAAATGCTGGAATATCAACCTATTCTAACTTAATCTTACTTGTGACATATAGAACGTATATTTCATGTTTTAATTCGCGTGAATTAATAACAGTAGACTTGGTAGCCCTTCACAGTCGACTCTTCAACGTTTGATGGCCAAATTTCAGAAAACAATCAGCCGACACCCGTATGACCAAGGAAAGCAAGATCAGCCGAGAACTTCGCCACGGTCCGTGAAATTGTACAGTAGAACCCAAAGCACAAGAACTCGGCCTTTCGCAGATTTTCAAATTGACGAATTTTGCGTCGGGTTCTGGGCCTACACCGAACAAGATCCAACTGATCCAATGATCCAAGTGCTCAAAATTCATGACCAGATACAACTCCATTTGTTCGCTGACTGGATTTGGAATTGTTTGGAAAAGGACCTTAACTTTGGCCGAAAAATCATCTTTAGTTACGTATTTCTGTGGTCTGCTAAAATCTGACGTAGAAAGAGAATATCAGCGACTTCTCCACGTTTTTAAAAAATTCGCAGATTAATAAGTAATACTTCGGGCAGAAAATCGAGAGAAATTTAAAAAATGTATGTCCGGTGATTTCGTCCGTCTGTCTGTTCCAAAATATATGGCCTGAAGCATTGTGTTGTTTTATATTAAACTTATAAATAAAGGTTCTTGGTAGATTTGCATCAGGAATTTTATAATTTTTTTATAGACATTTTAAGGTTAAAAATCGAAAATTTTAATTTTCTAGAAAACACCTAGAAAGATTTTTAAGAAATTTTCTTTCATTTTTATTTATTCTGAACTTGGCTCCTTTCGATATAAAAAATGTATGTTTGTGTTTATATTTAAGGGAACCCCTATAGAACCATAATTTTGGTCTTAAATTTTGTCATTCAAAAAATCTATTTCAAATTAAAAAAAAAGAACTATTTGCGCAATAAATTATAATTATTGTGTTTTAAAGGTTTCTCAGCAGAACGTGTGAGAATTTTTAACCATTGAAATGAAGAAAGATTTGTTTTAATACCGTCTTGCTGGCCAGAAAAACACGCTTAACTTTCATATTGAGCATGCAAAAATAATACCTATAGGCTTACATTGAAAACTTAAGTTTTGATGATCAAATGTATATTTCAACCCTTAAAATTTGATGTGAGCTCTTGGACTTATTCTATTTTAAAATAGAATTTTTCTAGATAGATAAACCCTTAAAGACAAAAATATTCAATTTCACATTAACCACATTAATATGCACCCGTAAAAATGGAGGAATGCATATCCTTTAAAAAATTGTAAACAACCAAGAAAAAAGTATATCTACATTCTACACCTAAGTGAACAATACTGTCGCTTTTAATTTAAAGGGAATACAAAGAATCTATGAGAAGACGTCATAAGTTGGACTAAAGAATAGAATAGTAGTGATAGTAGTTTCCCCATTTTTTGCCAGGAACAGTTGTTTTTATAAACTCGACTATAGAAGACGAGTTATCTATTTGAAAACTTATACTTATGTTTATATTTTTTAAATATATTCATAGATGAGCTATAAGAATCGATCGAAGTCTAAACAAGAAGCATTTTTTTTATAAAATGTCTGAAAAGAAAAAAATTAAAACATAATTTTTGAGACTTTTAATAATACACACAAGGTCACACCCGCTCAAGTCACTATTACAATATACCAACCTTTTTTTAAAAAATGTTTCATTTTTAAATACATAAATATCTATATTTTTGATGTGGAGATATTTGACCAAATATTAAAAGACATGTTTTTATAAGTAAAATATGATTTAAAATACTATTATTTTTGTATAACAGTAATTTTATCATTTAAATACAAGGACTTAGATTAAA
The DNA here is from genome assembly GCF_945859685.1 of Eupeodes corollae. Lineage (NCBI taxonomy): Eukaryota > Metazoa > Arthropoda > Insecta > Diptera > Syrphidae > Eupeodes > Eupeodes corollae. Next base: position 139,449,384 of record NC_079148.1, on the reverse strand, counting down.
TCTGCCAATTCAGATTGTTTTGTAAGTTGTTTACGATATTGTCCTAATTTTTAATGCAAGCATTAAGTAAGTATTTCGAAATGTTCGCACTTTTTTCTCTAATCGGTGTCCTACCCCAAATGATATTTTTCGAAAATCAATTTTAAGGCTTATAAATTAAGTACAATTTCAGCTTGAGTCTATAGGTCTTACAATTTTCAAAGTACAGTTTTTCAAATATTAGTTGAAATACGTTAGAATCAACGAATTAATACTAAAATACCACAAATAGCCAATTTTCCATTAATTATACCTAAATTCTGGAGTAAGAAGATTGAGCCAAAATAAGTTTTTAGAAAATTTAGTCCATATTCCTTGTGTTAAGCTTAAGTGAATTTTTGAGATAAGTGAGTTGACTTTAAAAATTAAAAATTGGAAAGCAACGAAAACACTTACAGAGCCAAAAAACTTTTAGTTACTTTAAAAAAAAGTAGCAGCACATGAAGTCGGCAACTTGAATTTAGGCCGATATCATGACTAAGTGACCAAAACATCATAACTTGGGGATATAAATATTGTTATATCTTCTTAGTTTTTAAAAAAATTTTACAAATTGAGCGTTTCTAGGGTTGATTTTTAAAATCTATTATGATCATTATGTGCATTTTTTGTTTATTACTCCACACATTTTAAAAATTTCTAAAGTTCAAAACTGTGTATTAATTAATGTCCACGATTTACAAGTAGGTTTTCAAAATTAGTCGATTAAGTTTCTAGACCTAAGTTAATATAGTATTAAAAAATCATTTGAATATTGTGTACTTTGTAACGCAACCATTTCCTACCTAATGACTAAATATCGTACGCTATCAAATCGAATTACATACTCTTGTCAATTTTATTGTAAAATACTCAATCTGAATAAATTAAAATCCTTCTCTTCGTCTTCTACTATTGTCTGTCAATGTTCATTTATGTCGTGTTAATTGCAAAAGAAAAAAAATCAATTTTAATTTATTCCAACGGCTCCCTGGCTTAATTCTCATTAATCCAATCAAGCAATTCTCCAACAACTATGAGAAGTAGGTATGCTAAGACGCGATACACCTTAAATTTTACTACATCACTCGCTCCTACAAACTACACATCAAATAAACCCACAGATACGGATACTCTGTTTGGATACAGAGATTTGTCAATCGAACACTTTTAATCGAATCTCAAAGAGTGAATTGGTATGTAATTTATCTTTGAACCTTTTATTCCCAAATGTTTTTCCTCCTCTTTCCCACTCCCACTTAAACTTCCCACTTTGCACACAAATGACTCACAATCAGCCTCAGAAACGATAACTTTGATTTCAATATAAAAACAAACTTACCTCATTCTGTGCGCATTTATATCCATTTTGATGATATAGCTGTGTATTTATTTAGTATATCCAAACTGTCGTTTTAATCCTCGAGCACTTTTATTTTTTTTTTAAAGAGATAGATATGTAATGTAGTTTAGTTAGATAGGAGGTTTTTTTTATAGCTGGTGCTGGTCTCTCAACCGACCTTACCTCCAACCACACACTGCCTTAAAAGTAGCAGTCTGGTTCAGAGGAAATCTCACTTCACTTTCACTTGGTCATTCACTTTTAATTTATTTAGGTAAGGTATAGGTATTTTTTTGTTCATTTATACTTCACTTAACATGGAATTTATTGGCAAAAGATACTTTTAAAAGGAAAAGATACAATTTCACTTAAGATTTATATGATGGTATGCTCTCTCAAGTCAAAGTTACTGTTCACTGTTCGTAGTTCAACGTTGCATGGATCCTGCTCCTGAAACGATAAGAAAATTATTTAAATTAAATACAAAAAAGATATAAAAAAGTATCTATAAAAAGTATCTTTGTATCTTTAACATGAAAAGGACGTCTTTTTCGAATTTTGTTTCTTTATTTCTTGTGTATTTTATCTGAAAGACCTGAAAGACTGCAAGAAGAACGACTAAAAATCTCTGATGAACACCTAAGCCGTGCTCCTTCACAGTTGGTACCTTTACCTTTAACAACATGTTTGTTTTCCACACGACTGGTTATGAAATTGACATTTTGGTGATCAATCACTGCTTAGCTGCTCAGCTAATGACGGAGGATATTGAACTTCAAATGACTTAAGCTGCAGTTGCAACTCTAGTTTAAGAGAGCTTGAGCAGCAAGAAAAAAAATAAAAGACCTGATGCCAGAACGTACTCCACACATCACGGTGCACACATTTTTGTCAGAGGTGTGCAACTCTGATGATGACACTTTAGAACCGCAAAACTTGACATCGAGGAAATTACGAATGCAGGACATAGCAAATTTTGTATTCAATGCGGTTTTCGTACTTCTGCATACTTATATTGGAAAAAATAACAGAACGAAGCGCCTCTTGTGTAGGTTAGGTACATAAAGTATCTATCTATATGGTAATATTACACAGTACGGAATATATGGAGGCAAGTTTAGTGTGGTCAAGTCAAGAGTGCACTTGCCACTTGCCACTTGACTGGATTGAGTGTGCGGGTAAAAAAAATGAGCAACAAGATTGAGGAAATTCCTCATTTAAATTCACGATGGAGGATCGCAAGAATTTTGGCACTTCCTAAAGGTACACTTGGGGACATTTTCGAAAGGGCTATATTATTTGTTTTTACCTTACAGAACAGTGACTGAATTTTTGTTTTAAAGTAGAGATACAGTTATTTTGTATGCACAAAAATGTTAATGTGGTAATTACTATTTTTTTAAATTTAAAAGTGTGACAAACAACGGAAATAAAATAAAAATGTGAATTGAATACAAATGCGATTCAATTTTTTGACAATACCAAGTGGAAGTATTTTAACTATTGACTCATAGTATATTTTCAATAATGAAACTACTGACTTAATAAATTATCCAAGGTCAACATGTATAAATTTGTATGACACACCTTCCTCCCGTTTAAATTTTGTATTGTAAATATTGGTTAATTTGTGATATGTATGTGTAGTGGATATTATCGAATTCTGTTTCCGAAAGCTAATAACTTAGATTAATTTCGTATTTCTATAAATATATAAAAAGTAATAAAAAAACAATGGTATTCAAAACTGTAGTCGGTAAAAAATATTAAAGGAAGTACAAACATCTTTTATCTTTAAATATCATTTTTTATGGCCTTTAACTCAGAAAAATGTTAAAAAATGTTATTTTAGGAATATTTCAATGCATCTTAAAATTAATTGACAATTTCAATATAAGTTATCTTCTTATTTACCTGAATGTGATTTCTAAAAAGTGATGTAAAAGTGTGTAAAAACTAATGACACAAAAATGTGCATAAATTATTCACTTATGGATTTTGTACAGAAACTTCAACTAACCGCAAAAAATTTGAGATAATACAACATTTAATTATAATCGTCGTCGTCAGTGTACTAAAAAGTCTATTACGATGGTATTTTAAGACCGGTGGAAACGATAAAATCATTTTTATTGACTGTATCACGTTTTTCTGAAAGAATATTCATTTAACGTTCATTTTCCTTTAAGGTTTATGATTTTTTAAACAATAAGGAGATAGTCCAATAAATTTGTCATTTGAATGAGACATCGACCTTGGGTTAAATCCGGTATTTCTGATCTTTTGGTTACTTATACACGATTTCGATTTTATTAATAATTCGGTAGCAGAACGCAAAAATTCCAAAAATCAAAACCAAAAAAATTGAAAATTTGTTCCTCCTTTTTGAATTTTGGTATTTTTTATCATAAAGGAGATTTTTTCTAATACAATTTTAATTCAAATAAATAAACTACAATTTCAAAAGTTGTGTCGGTTGATGTAACGGTTTTCAGAATAAAGTTGTTATAAAATTAACTCAAAGGTATTTTACCAAAAAATCGACGTATTAAAACTAAAATAACATAAATAGACCATTTGGCATAAGGTATACCATAACTCTGGAGAAATTCTTGATTTTTTTGCGATTGGCACCCGAGGATTATTAGGTAAGCCAACATCATGATATCATACCTTCCTTTATGAAGTAACCAAGTTTACTAGTAAAAATATGCAAGTAACAACTATTAGTATTGGTATGAAAAAGAAAGAGTTTAAGATAGCAGCTATATACTGCCAACCAAGGCGTTCCCCGACAGAAGATGACTATGCAGATCTATTAAATCTTCTTGGGCACAACTTATTTGTTGGTGGAGACTTCAATGCGAAACACACCCATTGCGAATCAGGGCTTATATCAACAAAGGCAACAGACTTTCCAAGCAGGCCGTAAATACAATAGCGAATTCTATTGCTCCAGGTCACGAACTTACTTGCCTTTCGATACTAACAAAATACCAGACCTTATTGACTTTTTCATAGCTAAAGGAATCAAACGAAATCGAAGGTAATTATGCCCTGTCATCAGATCATACTCCAGTGATTCTATCACTTAGTGAATCGGAAGTACTAGAAAAAAGTAATTCAAAGCTTGTAAATAAGAAAAAAAACTGGAATGATTTTAGAGAAAGGCTTTTAAGTTTTATAAATTTAAGATCTCCCATGGATACAATCAAGCAAATTGACCATGAAGTGGAACAATTTATTGGTGATGTGCAACAGGCCGCTAAAGAAAGTGCTCCAACATTTTCTAATAGCTGACAAAATGAAATAAAATATACTTTCGAGATAAGAGAGTTGATAGTAGAGAAAGGAAGAGCTTGAAGAAAATGGCAAAATATTAGATTTCCAGATGATAAAACAACGTATAACCGTAAAAGCATCAATCTTAAAAAACAAATTTACAAATTCAAAAATGATTCACTCAGTACATTCCTTAGGAATTTAACGACTGATGCTTCAACCGATTTGTCGCTATGGAAAGCAGCCAAGCGCCTGAAAAGACCGCAGCTGCAAAACTCACCCTTGAAATCTTAAGATGGGAAATGGATCGGTAGCCCGAAAAAAAGCTAACTTTTTCCCTAAACATCTTGCGAATGTTTTTAAGCCATACTCATCAAACGGGGCTGAAAATAGCATACAGTTTGTTGATAAGATAGATGAAAGTGAAATACCAATTGTAAGACTTAAAGAAATAAAAAGTATGTGTTTACATCAACTATCAAATAAAAAAGCACCAGGTTACGATCTAACTACTGCTCAGGTTATGAAAGAGGTGCCTTAAGCACCGGTATGTCCCGCACCATTGGAGAATTGCTGAAGGAATTGTCATACCAATGCAAGGTAAACCACCTACAGAAGTGACGGCTTACAGACCAATATCGCTTATACCAATTATGGCAAAAGTTTTTTGAAAAACTGCTTCTGAAGAGACTTAGCAGAATCATAGAAGATAGAAGGTTAATCCCAACCATCTGTTTGGCTTTAGAAAAAACGTTGTACGATAGACCACGTTCATAGAATATCGGATGTAATAGAAAAAGCATTAGAAGAAAAACATGTATGTTCAGCTATTTTCTTAGATGTTGCTCAAGCTTTTGACATGAGGGACTTGAGTACTAACTTCAAAGGGATCTTCCCAGGCAGTACTTTGAAATATTAAAATCGTACATCTCAGAGAGATTGCTTAGAGTAAGGTACGATCAAGAATACTCGGAATTGAAGAAAATAGAAGCCGGTGTACCACAAGGAAGTGTCCTAGGTCCTACCCTGTATTTAGTATACACAAGGGATATTCCAGTTGGTAATCACACCATAATGGCTACTTTTGCAGATGATACCGCAATTTTGGTACCCGACAAATGTGTCTCTAACGCAGCAGTAAAACTATGAAATGCCGTCGACACGGTGAGAGCTTGGACCGAAAAATGGCGTATCAAACTCAATGAAACAAAATCTTCACATATAAACTTTACAAATAAAAAGATAAACAATATTCCAATAATCATTAATAATCAAGCTGTACCTTACTTCAAACCGGCCAAATACCTTGGAATGACTTTGGATGCAAAGCTAAAGTGGAAAGAACACATCAAAAAGAAAAGAGAGGAACTAAACTTGAAATATAGAAAAATGTTCTGGTTACTTTGGAACAACTCTGATTTATCAATCCAAAACAAAATAATGCTGTATAATCAAGTACTAAAGCCTGTTTGGACCTATGGAACCCAATTATGGGGCTGTACAAAGAAAACAAATACCAAAATCATCCAAGAATTCCAAAATAAAGTCCTTCGTGGAATAGTTATTGCACATAAGAAGAATGGTACATAAGAAATACCGATCTACATCGTGACTTACAAATAGAAATGGTTACAGAAGTTGTTCAAAAATACGCTGTATCGCTAAACCAGAGACTGCAAAGTCATTCTAATTCTAAAATGGAGTCCGTCGTGAATATAAGAAAACATGTTCGGAGATTAAGAAGAACCAAGCCTTATGAGCTTATGGTCTAAAAAAACATGGGAAAGTATTAAAAATTTGAACTTCCCCCAAAGTGATTGTGCAAAGTTAAGAAAGAAAAATCTGAAGTCCATAATTCAAGATTGCTCCTAATGAAGAGGTGGTTTTAGTGGTTAAGAGTCCCACACTACTTGGTGTTAAATACTGCCAAATTTCTTTTAAAAATTTCCTCCGGTCAAAAAAAAAAATCCTTCCCGAACAACATGGTTTCTTAAAAGGCAATTCCGCAGTTTGAAGACAATATTTTTAATTTTTGAAAAGCTATTTGAGTCGAAAGTTAATTTTTACAATCTTAATATGTGTCCAAAACTCTTATTGCATTAGAAAAAGGAAATAAAGTGAACGTTATCACTACGGATTTTAGTAAAACCTTTGGTAAAATCAGTCACCAAATTATTTATCTTAAAATTAAAGCACTTGATTTCCCACCCTTGTTTATTTCATGGCTCAGATCGTACCGTGAGAACCCCGGATAAAAACGTATTTGCAGGTTCTCAGTCTCCGATACCATTTATGTAAACTCGGGAGTCCCTCAAGGGAGTCACCATGGTCCTTCGTTTTTTGTATCAATTATTAACTTCGTTATTATTTTTATTGATAATTCAAATGTCTTAATTTAAGCTGATGGCATAAATCTACTCCATCTGATTCTGTCTAACTTCAAGATGATCTTGACTCATTTCAGACTTGTTGTGACGCAAATTTCCTAGAACTCAATGTAGCTACATGCTAATTCATAACAATTACCCGTAAACGATCACATCTTCACGACCGAACTTACAGTCTTCACGATGTTAGATTTTATTTTGTCTGTAATATTAGTGATGTAGGAGTTAATTCCGACACTCAGTTAAATTTCCGTGCTAATATTTTATTATGTTATTAACAAGGTCAGAGCATCCTTTAGGTTCAATAAACGTTGGTCTTTATATTCCTAAAAACCCCTATGACACTAAATCTCTACACACCACCTTTTTTAGACTTCTACTTGGATATACGCTATTCAAGCCTGGTCTCCCTATGGAAACCCTTACTCTCAAATAATTGAATCTGTACAACAAAGATTTCTTCTATTTGCATTCCTCGGTCTTCTTTGAGGTGACAATCTACTGGTATCACTTTATGAAGATCGTTTAACACTAATTAATCTGCAAACCTTTTAAAAACGCCAAAAAGTTTCTGATATTCTCTTTCTAAGCCAAATATAAGCAGACCATGAACTCATAATTTCTTCCAGAAAAGATTCCTATTTACACCAAACAAATTATGGCCTTTTTGAACTTTTCACTGAATGCTACACTTAGCTAACAACTTGCATACCTACTTTGACATCAATATCAGTCCTTTCTCCTTTAGAGGCAATTTCTACTACTCGTTTAAAGTTTTTTGTTCATTGAAAACTAATGAGTGGGTCTTCAGGCCCAAGCCTAAAACTAAACAAAAAAATCAATTAAGTTCCTTATTCCTGTGAAAGTACGTTTGACGTCATGTGTATGGAACTCAATTTCTTTTGTATGGCCATTACGGGCACAATCGCATAAGTCCAGATGCTGAACCCAATTTTCGCCGGTTTTAAAGTATAAATCGGCCGATATTCGTACGAAGTTTATCAATCGTCACTGGCTTGTTGGCATAGACCAAAGATTTGAACCAATTTCACAGGAAATTGTCTAACTTCGTCACACAACCGAGGCGGCCAAGCAACTGGACCATTTTGTGAGATAACACGTTCTCTAAACTTGGTTACCAATAAATTGATTTTGTCCTTCAAGTCCGTATCATCCAATTGGGGCCAAAAATATTCGGATATCATTGTACGCTAGGGGCCCCCATTTACGTGCCAATCTTGATCACGGAAGAAGTACGGTCCAATGACGCTGTGACGCAATGCCGGCCCATAAAATACCTTAATTTTTCGAGATGAAATAATTACTCATGGAGTACGTTTGAATTGCTACATGACTAATACCGAATATTTTGCTTATTGACGAAGCCATTCAGCCAAAAATGAAAAAAAAAAATCCAAATCATTTTCAAGTTGTTCCTCAACCCAAATCACGACTATACCACGCTTTTGGTGGTCAAGCGGCTTCAGTTCTTGAATCAATTTAATTTTGTTAGGATATAGACCAAGATCTTTTCGCAAAATTTACCACAACGACGTTACGGAGATGCCCAACGCTTGAGAACGACATTTGGGCTTTCTGCAACCAAAGCCTCAGCGGCAGTAATATCCTCGAAACTACGGGTACTTCTTTGGCTCACTTGCACAGGAACATTTTTTACTGTGGATTCAAATTTTGTCCACTAGACGCTCAATTGTTGATCTAAAAAAAAAACGATTTAAAAACCATACATTGGACGTAGCGCTTTTAACGTTGAAACTACTGACTTCGATTCTCGGTAGTAAATTTTAATAATCTCGACTCGGTTTTGACGTGTACTCGTATATCTTTCCATAATTAAATGGTAAACCATACTGAAAAGAAATGTCAAAGAAGCGGCAAGAAATACTGCGGCGTTTGCTATCCCTGTCGCTCTACATTTGTAGCGTCCCTGTTGAAAAACCCTCTATTAGTTCAAGAGTTATTTGGAGTCAAACAAATTCTGAACTTTGTTAAAAAAACCCAACTCAATTTTTATTAAAAGTCCTTTTATGGATGACGGTAGTATTCGTAGCGTGATGTACGTTGGACTGTCATGCAAGGGTTTTTTGGTTCAATCCTTCCCTGTGCCACCTAAATTTTTCCACAAATTCCTCTTGCGAGGAATTGACAAATAATCCAAGAGTTACTCTTGCCATGAAAAGTTCTTTCTCAAATTACCCGTTCAGTTTCGGCAAATAAACTATAGGTCCCTTCCATCTCTGACAACATTACTCGCACACAGGAATGGTTAAGAGTTGTAAGTCATTAGACCCTGGTTCTTCATGGACTGTTGCGCCAAATAATTTTATTTATTAACTTCCGATAGGAAGTTATTGTAATGGGTCCGATTTGTCAAATTGAAAATTTTGACATTTCCCGACGTTTCAAGGTCCCTAGAGTTGAAATAAAAGATTTTAAGAAAGATGTCTGTGCGTGCGTGTGTACGTACGTTCGTATGTCCGTACGTCCGTACATTCGCTACGTTTTTTTTGTCGTCCATAGCTCAAGAAGCAGAAGAGATATCGATTTAAAATAAATTTAGTTAAACAGATAATAAGGTAGAAAGATGCAGAAAGGGCTCTCAAGAAAATTGCGTGGGTGGTTTTTTTTGAAAATTTTGGTTAACCCTAAATATCTTACGATCCAAAAACGCTAGAGACTTCAATTAAATTTTATAAAATATATCGTAAGTATATTTTTTGAAAAAAATCCATTTACCCGTTTTTTTATAAATCAAAAAAACTGAAGAAAAAAATTTGTCACCTCCAAAATTTTACGACAAAAATACGATTTCATCTCCAAAACAATTTTGTGCAACGAAGAATAATGTTTTTGACATCTGATAAAATTTTGAGAAAAATCGAATTGACAGTTTTTTTTACAAAAAATAAAAATCGAAAAAAAAAAATTACTCAAAGTTGGTAAAAATTGAATATCGATTCAAATATCTTTTTAAAAACTTGAAATTTAGGCTTCCAACTTATTTTCTCTTATAACAAATATTGTTTTAAATATTCTGAAAAATGTTGAGAAAAATCGAATAGACAGTTTTTTTTACAAAAAATAAAAACCTAAAAAAATTAATAAAATTTGGTAAAAATTGTCTTTTCAAAACTTTGAGATATTGGCTTTAATTTACTTTTATCTTTCAAAAAACAATTGTTGTCAACATTCAGTAAAATTTTGAAAAATATCGAATTGACAGTTTTTGTACAAAAAATTAAAAAATATTACGCAAATTTGGTTAAAATGAGACGAGTACATATAGAAAAACTTTTAAGCAAGATAAATCGACAGACGGGGTGGGAAGTTATCAGTGTGAGTCGCATCCCAGCCTCTTTTTTTAAATTTGTATTTATTAATGACGAAACAAAGTTTATGTAAAACAAAATGTTTTTTAAGTCGATATCTCCACTGGTTTCAGAGATATGGTGGCCAACAAAAACTTATTGCGAACGTACGGTTTCAATACTCCATTTTCTGAAACTGACATTTTGGAGAAAATTAAATTTTTAACCTGGAAAAATCTACATTTCTCTAAAAATATGAAATAAAATAAACTTTTTTTAATTATTCTTGTTTTAAATAAAAAAATTTGTACATTAAAATGAAATATTTTTCTTTTAACTTAATATTTTGATCACAAAATAATGCTCAACTGTCTAAAAAGTTTCTTCTTCAAGTCTTGTATACCAAGTAGACAAATGTGATACATGCTGTTTATAGTTTCTACATTTAAAAAAAGCTCATAAAGACAATCTAAAGTGAAATAAAAAAGTAATTTAAATAAAGAACACCATGAAATTGGCTATTTTCATTTATAAAAATTAACTTTCAGACGTTACAAGTCCCTAAAACCCCATTCTACTTTCACATTTTGCCTTTTTTTTATTTTATCTGGTCTCAAGTTCCGCAATCACTTAAAGTACAGCAAGAAGAAAAACAAACCCCACAACCTCCCATGTTTATTTATATTTCTCCTTACACACTCGGTTTTCATTTTCATTAATAGGAAAAGATGTTTTTGATTCATTTTTGATGGTTCACATTCCGGAAGTTCTTTTGAAAAATCTTTGATTCTATCTCTCTGTATGTATGTGTATGTATATTTTTGTTATATTCATATTTTTCCTTAATTAGATTGAATTTTTTTGTTCAAGAATTCACAGGAAGTTCACCAAAGACTACCGCACGTCGTGGTCGTTTAGAAATAAAAGAAAAACAAAAACGTATAAGTTCCTTGAGAAATTAAAAAAAAAAGAAAAAGAAATCCTGAAATCAAAGCGAAGCACACAAAAATTGCAATAATAAATAATAATTGTTATTACTGACAATGAGTTGTCAGTCAGTCACTATGCAAAGAAAGTTTCTACAGAAACCGAAACATCATCAAGAAGTGCCTTTTGTGTAGGAAGATATATGTAAAATTATATGAGTAAAGTTGTGGGAAAGGTATATCTTGAAGTTGAAGTGAACAAACGTGACTTCTATTTGATTGTTGTTTTATTATAACACCGGGGCTTTTTCCTTTTCGACGCAAGAGAACAGGCTGACAACGCACATCATATAATACTCGTACACAGTACTTCCTTTTTGTGGTATGATATAACTCTATTATTATCTTTTGAACAAGGTTCCCACTTTGAAGTTATATTTTTAAATTCTTCTTAAAATGCTCTTTATAACATCTGTCTAAATTTCTAACATGTGAAAATATTGAAAATGGGATGTTTTACGAAATGAGATGAATGCTTGAAATTTCTTTTTGTTTTAATTTTTTGACAGTTTTTGGAAATAGATATTTTCTTCGAATTAAGTTGTTAGAATATCACTGGTCGTCAAAACGAAGTTAGTTTTCTATTCAACACACAAAACTATTTTGTTTTTAATCACATCCGGTTTTTAAAATAATATAAAATAAACAGAACCAATGTTCTTACGAAAAAGAAAAAATGTTTGTCTTCTAGATAAGTTCAAATCATTTTAGTATCTTGCTTAGTTTCTGGAGATTCCCATTTGTTATGAGTCTTTTTTTGACTCTAAGAAGTTTTGATAACCCTTCGATTTAGCGTTTTCGTAATGTTTAAAAAAAAACATTTTTGAGTTAATTTTGTTTCAAATTTTGAATCTGAACTACAATTTTTACTATCAACTCTTATTTAAAAAAAAAAACCGTTTTCAAAGTTATTTTTTATATTTCATGTGATTTACCGCGCTAAGGATACATATTCGTTACTAAATTGTGATTTTTTTGAGGTTAGGATTTTCATGCATTAGTATTTGACAGATCACGCGGGATTTCAGACATGGTGTCAAAGAGAAAGATTCTCAGTATGCTTTGACATTTCATCATGAATAGACTTACTAACGAGCAACGCTTGCAAATCATTGAATTTTATTACCAAAATCAGTGTTCGGTTCGAAATGTGTTTCGCGCTTTACGTCCGATTTATGGTCTACATAATCGACCAAGTGAGCAAACAATTAATGCGATTGTGACCAAGTTTCGCACTCAGTTTACTTTATTGGACATTAAACCAACCACACGAATGCGTACAGTGCGTACAGAAGAGAATATTGCGTCTGTTTCTGAGAGTGTTGCTGAAGACCGTGATGTGTCGATTCGTCGCCGTTCGCAGCAATTGGGTTTGTGTTATTCGACCACATGGAAGATCTTACGCAAAGATCTTGGTGTAAAACCGTATAAAATTCAGCTCGTACAAGAACTGAAGCCGAACGATCTGCCACAACGTCGAATTTTCAGTGAATGGGCCCTAGAAAAGTTGGCAGAAAATCCGCTTTTTTATCTACAAATTTTGTTCAGCGATGAGGCTCATTTCTGGTTGAATGGCTACGTAAATAAGCAAAATTGCCGCATTTGGAGTAAAGATCAACCAGAATCCGTTCAAGAACTGCCCATGCATCCCGAAAAATGGACTGTTTGGTGTGGTTTGTATACGCTGGTGGAATCATTGGACCGTATTTTTTCAAAGATGCTGTTTGACGCAACGTTACGGTGAATGGCGATCGCTATCGTTTAATGCTAACAAACTTTTTGTTGCCAAAAATGGAAGAACTGAACTTGGTTGACACGTGGTTTCAACAAGATGGCGCTACATGCCACACAGCTCGCGATTCTATGACCATTTTGAGGGAAAACTTCGGAGAACAATTCATATCAAGGAATGGACCGGTAAGTTGGCCACCAAGATCATGCGATTTGACGCCTTTAGACTATTTTTTGTGGGGCTACGTCAAGTCTAAAGTCTACACAAATAAGCCAGCAACTATTCTAGCTTTGGAAGACAACATATCCGAAGAAATTCGGACTATTCCGGCCGAAATGCTCGAAAAAGTTACCCAAAATTGGACTTTCCGAATGGACCACCTAAGACGCAGCCGCGGTCAACATTTAAATGAAATTATCTTCAAAAAGTAAATGTCATGGACCAATCTAACGTTTTAAATAAAGAATCGATGAGATTTTGCAAATTTTATGCGTTTTTTTTTTAAAGTTCTCAAGCTCTTAAAAAATCACCGTTTACATTAAAAATTATGTTCAATCTTTTTGGCGTTTTTCTTTTGAATGCAGTTTTAAATGAATTTTTCAGTATTTCTTCAAGTTTTATATAAAATAGGTAAAACAACAGATTTTTCGAAAATTTTATCAAAAAATTACAAAATTGATAAGTTTGGAATAACAATTTTACTCAAAAAAAAACTGATTCTTAAATTTATATTTTTTTATGTATTCTGTTTTAAAATTAAAAAAAAAATAACTTATATCTCAAAAAGCCTGAGGAATAAAGTGACTTTGGAAGTGATTTGAACCCATTGGAAAATTGCATTTTCATTTACAAGACAAGTGTATTTTGTTTTCAAAACTAAAACTGTAACGAAAAAGAGGTGAATAAAAATTCAGCGGTTTCTTCTTACGTTCCTAAAAAAACTTTATTTTAAAATTCAAATAAACTTATTTGGTTCAACGAAAGTACATCAAGACTGAAAAAATGTCATGAATTAACTTAATAAAATTATAAAATCTTCAATTCATTTAAATGAACAGTTCAAACAAATTAGAACGGAGTATGAGTTCTTAACAAAAAATGTATACAAGCAATACGTCTCGTCTCTTGAATCGAACATTAAGAATAACCCTAAGTGTTTTGGTCAAAATGTTCTCTTAAAAAAACTAGAAATATATGGATTTCATTCTTAGCTCCTACTGTAGATAAAGAGCTATTAAGTAGGAATAAAACAGATGTTAAAAATTAATAATGCCTTATCTAAGGAAATTATAGATTTTTCGGGTGTTCCTCGAGGTAGTCACCTTGGACCACTTCTTTTTATCATTTTTAGTAACGACTTAACATTACATTTTACTTTTTCTAAATGTCTTCTATTTGCTGACAATTTGAAAATTATCAGCTCCATAAATTTACTTAACGATGCAAAAAAGTTCAAATGAATTTCTTAAATCACATTGACCATGCGATCTCAAAAGCAATTCTTTGCTAGGGTTTGTCATTCAAAAGATTTTGAAGGCCCCTATGGGTTTGGTTACGTTATAGTGGCTGTCCAAAATGGAAACGGACGCACTTAGGCCAGTTTAATGGCCGATTGTGATACCACATGAATCTTGAGGCTTCCTCTTAAGCTCAATGGAACCAGCTTGAGTCCCTTACGAAACGTGAGGGGCTGATTATACCGATATCCCATGTAATTCTTGCGTTTTCGAGCTAGAGCAGGGCATGTCCAGAGAAGATGAAGTACCGTTTCTTCCTCTTCCTCGTCCATACAGCTTCTGCAAAAGTCATTTGAGAATACGCCTAGTCTCGTGGCGTGCTGAACTATTAGACAGTGTCCGGTTGTCACACCTATTATCGAGCTTATATGCGATCTGCTTATAGAGAGAGCAAGCACCTTGAACGTTTTAAATCCAGTGTTGGCCAGATGTTTTTTGTAACTTGCACGTGGTGATGTTGTTCCACCTGGTGCCTGCCCTCCTCACAGCGTCTTGCATTAGCAGCAGTTTACAAGTAACGATTGGTATGGCAGTGCTTTCCAAACGTGCGGTAGGATGGGCTGTACTGTACCGTTCCTGGCGAGTTCATCTGCCTTACAGTTACCTGGAATGTCTCTATGGTCCGGCACCCATCAAAGGTGAATATTAAACTCCATAAGAGATGATCGACAGTAATGGACTGTTATAGACTTTGTAGAGACAGAGTCCAAAAATTTGATAGCGGCCTGGCTATCAGAGAAAAAACGGATATCAGATGTTGATATCACGTTTTCTTTGAGCCAAGACAAGACTGCTTTTATCGCCAAAAGTTCCGCCTGGAACACGCTACAATGATTGGGAAGGCGGAATGAGAGACTTAATTTCAGTCGTTTAGAGTACACATCTCCACCAACCCCTTCTTTTGTTATTGA
Source organism: Eupeodes corollae (assembly GCF_945859685.1). Taxonomy (NCBI): domain Eukaryota; kingdom Metazoa; phylum Arthropoda; class Insecta; order Diptera; family Syrphidae; genus Eupeodes; species Eupeodes corollae. The sequence continues at coordinate 139,433,880 of NC_079148.1, read as the reverse complement.
CCCATCTGTGTAAAAATGGATTGACTCATCCCCCAAGAATGTCCTATCCTCCCAAAAAGATCTGGAAGGTATAGAATTCTTGAAGTTTCTGTCGAATTGCAGTTGGGGGATGGTGTAGTCTGTGTGCTTTGGAATTGATTCTAAAAAGCCACTCCGTAAGCCAATGTTGTTGTTAGTCCACTGCAACGAAGCTTTGAGGCGAATAGCAGAGCTTGCAGCTATTTGTTTGCAAAATATGTCAAGAGGTGTAAGGTAGAGCAAGGTTTCTAGTGCCGCAGACGGGGTCGTGTGAAGCGATCCGCTTATAAACGGTGATTTTTTAAGAGCTTGAGAACTTAAAAAAAAAAAAGCATAAAATTTACTTTTTGAAGATAAATAAATAAATAAATAAATAAATAAATAAGTAAATAAATAAATAAATAAATAAATAAATAAATAAATAAATAAATAAATAAATAAATAAGTACTAAATTAAAGCTTTAACCATTTTTTTTTAAGTTTTTATTTTTACATATTTTTTTTTATAGTTTCGTGTTTTTTTTTTAATTTTTTTTGTGTTTTTTTTTTATTTCTAAATAGCCAAATTTGAGATAAGGTGGTTTTCCGATAGTCTGCAAGATGCATTATATCGCTCAAACAAATAACTTGTTCTAAATGAAACTTTTTCAATTTTGGCAAGTAAGTGGAGATCTTCCGTAGAATAGTGCCATGGCAGATTTAACATCATTTTTAGTATTTTATTTTGGGTTCTTTGTAATCGAAGTAAATGGTTATTAGCACATTTACCCCAAACAGGTGACCCATATAGCATGATACTTTGAAAGATAACCTTAAAAATGATGAGCTTATTTTCAACACTAAGTTTTGATTTCCTGTTGATAAACGGATATAGAATTTTTGTAGCTAAGTTCACCTTATTGATTGCTTCTTGTATATGAACACCAAAAGTAAGTGTTTTGTCTAGGTGTACTCCTAAATATTTAGTACTCGATTTCCATTCTGTTGGAATACCATTAATTTGAAGCATATTGGTGGGTAAAAAACAAGCTTTTCTTTTTCTAGTGAAAAAGACGGCTTGAGTTTTCCCAGCATTTATTTTAATCTTCCAATCATTAAAGTACGTTTGCACAATATTCAGCGCAGATTGCAAGTTGGTTTCGATGATAAAACCAACTGAATCTGATGAATACAAACACGTATCGTCTGCAAAAATAGCTGATTTACAGTTTGCTAACGTCGGGAAATCATAAGTAAATATGGTATACAAAACAGGACCAAGAACTGATCCTTGTGGTACACCTGCAAGGATTTCATATAGATCAGAGTAGGATCCGTTTACTGATACTTTAAAAAATCTTTCAGCTAAAAAGGAATTTATCATTTTTATAATGGAAATTGGAAAATCTAGAACTAAGAGTTTGTGGAGAAGGGCTTTATGCCACACAGTGTCAAAAGCCTTCTCTACATCTAATAAGACCAGACCAGTGCTTTTCCCTACTGCAAAATTACTTTTTATGTCATTCGTTATTCGATGCACTTGATGCACTGTGCTATGACAACTTCTAAAACCAAATTGCTTTAAAGTTTTAATAAAAAGTGGTGATAATCCTGTTTCAATGTTTATCACATAGTTGGGCGTTGTGCTTGGCAGATTGAAACATCTTTTGATGTAGTACCTCAGCAGTTTCTCCACTGTTTCATACTGCCAGTATTCCCAAGATTGTGCTGCGTACAACATCACCGACTTAGATACAGATTGAAAAACTTTATATTTGACATTATGGTCAACTAAATGATTTGAAAAACACCTCTTCCAAGTAGCAGATATGGCTATATTTAGTTTTTATTAGTTTTTCTTTTAAGTAGGATTCCATACTCAGATTAATAGTTACCGTTACTCCAAGATACCTGTATGCTTTCACAATTTCAATGGCCTGTCCATTGGGAAACTATTTTCATTGCTGCAATTTCTACCTGCTCTTTTTTTTTTAAATTATGATTTTAGACTTGGTTAGATTAACTGTAAGATTCCATAATTGGCAGTACGAATCAAGACGGTTAATCATAAGTTGCAAGGATTCTGGTGAGTATGCAAATAAAAACACATCATCTCCAAATAGAAGAGCTTTTATCAAAATTCCATCTATCTCTATGCCTCCTGGTAGAGAGTCGGTAAGGTCGTTGATGTACATGGAAAAGAGATACGGGCTAAGTGTACATCCTTGTCTTACTCCAAACACAAATCCGAAATCTCCATTCCGTTCCACACGAGAGCCCTTCGAGAACCCTTCAAAATTTTTGACTCATTCCAGCATTGTATAGCTTATATATTTAAGCTTTAGGTCGATATTGTCAAAGGCTGCCTTGGAATCTACAAAGAGGGGGTATAATTTTTTTCCTTGGTCTACAAATATACCCGCGAAGTTTTGCAGTACAAATATGTTATCTACTGTTGAGTAGCCGTTCCGGAACCCAGCTTGACATTCCTTAATATGATTATTGTTTTCCGTCCAGTGTGACAATCGGTAGTTTAACAATTTTGTGAATACCTTATATGCCGAATTTAAAAAAGATATTCCTCTATAGTTTGTTGGGTCTGCTAGATTGCCCTTTTTATGAATCGGAAATATGATTGCTTGTTTGAATTGAGTAGATATTTTTCCTGTTTCAAACATTTTGTTAAAAATCGCAGCTAGCTTATTGATAAAGTAACTGAAGGTACATTTTTAAATCTTAAAATATAGGAAATATTTCTGAACAGACTTTTTGTCTTTCAACATTGATTTTCCATTGAATACAAAATATCTTAAACAATTAAATAAATAGACTCCAAAGTGAATTTGCTTTGGATGTTCTACAATTGAGATTTAAACACGAATTTCAATCATATAAATGCCCCCAAAACAGCAAAAGTGATACTTTTGTTAAACTTATTTCTGATTGAAAACATAACAAACGTTTTATACCTATTGATACAAAAGATTTGAATGTCTTGAGATTTGAAGTGAAAAGAGATTTTGAAACGTCTAATTTGTAAGTGGCATCCTTCTTCCCAACTTATTTGCTTACCTTAATTTATTTTAACTTAATTTTTTAGAGAAATTATGTACTTAAATAATATATCAAGATCAAAAAATACTATTGGCTTCAATTAAATTTTACATTAAAAAAACTAATTATTTTGAAGAACTTTAAACGGTATTGAAAAAAAAACTTGACAAAATATTTTGCCAAAGTCTTGCTCCCCGTTGTATTGACAAACCAAGGGCTCATATTACCAAAAATTTGCTCTGATATCAGGCTAAACGTAAAGTCTAAACGCCTCCACAAGACATGGACTTTCAAACAAATAGGAGAATGGAAGATCCGAAAAAAATACAATTGTAGTGCCCTTATAAACGGTGATTTTTTAAGAGCTTGAGAACTTTTTTTTAAAAAAAAAACGCATAAAATTTGCAAAATCTCATCAATTCTTTATTTAAAACGTTATATTGGTCCATGACATTTACTTTTTGAAGATAATTTCATTTAAATGTTGACCGCGGCTGCGTCTTAGGTGGTCCATTCGGAAAGTCCAATTTTGGGTAACTTTTTCGAGCATTTCGGCCGGAATAGCCCGAATTTCTTCGGAAATGGTGTCTTCCAAAGCTGGAATAGTTGCTGGCTTATTTTTGTAGACTTTAGATTTGACGTAGCCCCACAAAAAATAGTCTAAAGGCGTCAAATCGCATGATCTTGGTGGCCAACTTACCGGTCCATTCCTTGAGATGAATTGTTCTCCGAAGCTTTCCCTCAAAATGGCCATAGAATCGCGAGCTGTGTGGCATGTAGCGCCATCTTGTTGAAACCACATGTCAACCAAGTTCAGTTCTTCCATTTTTGGCAACAAAAAGTTTGTTAGCATTGAACGATAGCGATTGCCATTCACCGTAACGTTGCGTCCAACAGCATCTTTGAAAAAATACGGTCCAATGATTCCACCAGCGTACAAACAACACCAAACAGTGCATTTTTCGGGATGCATGGGCAGTTCTTGAACGGCTTCTGGTTGCTCTTCACTCCAAATGCGGCAATTTTGCTTATTTACGTAGCCATTCAACCAGAACTGAGCCCCATCGCTGAACAAAATTTGTCGATAAAAAAGCGGATTTTCTGCCAACTTTTCTAGGGCCCATTCACTGAAAATTCGACATTGTACGGTTTTACACCAAGATCTTTGCGTAAAATCTTCCATGTGGTCGAATAACACAAACCCAATTGCTGCGAACGGCGACGAATCGACATTTCACGGTCTTCAGCAACACTCTCAGAAACAGACGGAATATTCTCTTCTGAACGCACTGTACGCATTCGTGTGGTTGGTTTAATGTCCAATAAAGTAAACTGAGTGCGAAACTTGGTCACGATCGCATTAATTGTTTGCTCACTTGGTCGATTATGTAGCCCATAAAGCGCGAAACACATTTCGAACCGAACACTGATTTTGGTAATAAAATTCAATGATTTGCAAGCGTTGCTCGTGAGTAAGTCTATTCATGATGAAATGTCAAAGCATACTGAGCATCTTTCTCTTTGACACCATGTCTGAAATCCCGCGTGATCTGTCAAATACTAATGCATGAAAATCCTAACCTCAAAAAAATCACCCTTTACATAGGCAAGTTGAACGTTGGACTTTATTTAACTTATCCCTGTTTATACCTTTCTCTAAAGCAGTCCACCATACTGCCACACCGTACGTTAAAATCCATCTGATTACCGATGTGCATAGCCAATGCGTGATTCTGGGTTTTAAACCCCATTTATTACCAATAGCTTTTTTGCAAGAAAAGAGAGCTACAGTAGCTTTTTTGACTCGTTGTACATTGCGTTTTCAATTTAGTTTTGTGTCTAAGACAAGACCCAGGTATTTAGCCTCGTGTGAGAATTTTAATTGGATTCCTTTAATATAGGGAAGGTTGGCAAATATAATTTTGTATCTTCTCGAAAATAAGACCAGATCGGTTTTGTGTGGGCTAACACCCAGTCCACACCGATCAGCCCAAGGTATTAGTCTATCCAAGGCCCCTATACATTAAAATCTCTTTATTCTAGTCTCGCCTGGCCACATTTAGAATATTGCACGGTTATATGGAGCCCCTATACCGCGTATAGCATTTTTCGTATAGAAACGGGTTAAAAAAAAACGATTTACAAAGTTTTCCTTACGAAAAATATATGGTTATTCAAATGTTCCATCTTATGAGACGAGGTGTATTTTAATTGATCTAAGACATCTTGCTGTGAGAAGAAAATTAAACTCAATACTTTTCGCTTTCAATGTCTTGAAATATAATATTGACTGTCCAGTTTTGTTATCTATGTTTTTATTTCTTTCTAGAAACTTGCGCCGTCGTGGCTGTGATTTTTTAAATATTCCTTCCACAGTACTACCTATGCTAAGTATAATCCTATCCTAGCTTGTATGGATTTCAATGAATATGATTTTTCAATTAATTTTAATATTAATAGAAATGTTTTGAAACATAAATACTTTCCACACTATAATCTCGAAGAGCTCCATTTTTAAAACAAATACTTTTCCTTTAAACAAAAGTTATAATCAGGTTTCCATACAGTTTTTGAAAATCTCCGGTACAAATTTTCAAATTTTGGATACCAATTCTTTCTTTCAGTGCGAACCTTATTAAATAAATACCCATTGGGATGATTCTAATATCATAGGAATCATAATAAAGTGGCATCACTTGTTGCTACCAATTCAATCTGTTAGCATTTAAAAGCCTTCCGTGGTATCCTTCCTTATCTCCGTAAGGAATAGGGGGTTGCTAAGTGGAAGTGGTACGCCTCACTCATTGATGTTGTTGTGTTTGTCTTCCTTTTATTTGTTTCTATCTTTTTGACGTGTGTATGCCCTCTTAACCTTTAAAGAGTATATTTATGTACGTAACGTACAATGTACAGAAAGTGAGATGTTTAACCAAACCGAGGATGTCATATTATGGAGTTTTCTTCTATTTTTTTCTAACCAATATATATTTCCGCACCCGCGACACAACATCCTGCGATGAAAAATATAATAATTGTGAAAGAGAGCAGAATACATACATACTTGTATATTAAAATAATTTAAGGGCGCAATGACCTTCTTTAAGAAAATTAACCACTTGACTTTGCTATTTTCCTGGCTGTGGAAAATTTAGGTTTCTACTTACTTTCTCAAGAGGTTATGATGCGTATCTACAAGGAGGGAGAAAAGGTGGTTTATAAGATGGAGTGTGAGGGTATTTCAAGGGGGCAAGTGGTGGCACAAAACACACTTGAAAAAAAAAACGACTTGAAAAATTATTAAGTTTTATATTACGATGTCAACAGGACAATACGTAAGGATATTAAATTTTAAACATCATCATAAGGCTTGCTGAGTGGTTTAATTTTATCATATTCAATTGCAATGGATGAACGGCATTTGAAGGAGTTTGTGTTGCCTGCACAAGGAGTCATGACAGCAAACATTAATCATTTTTCATTAAAATACAAAGTTGTCGTGGAAATAGTTTCACGTTTTTCCAGTATTTAATTTTGTATACCTAAAAATAACTCAATTGATGGTGTATTTTAAAACCTATAGCAAAGCCACCCGACATACGATGTCACGGAGGAATTAAAACTCAAGACCCCCATATAATAGGTTCGGTTGCTTTGAATACTAATTTTGTTTCGGAAAGAACATAGAATTGATGGAACGGCAAATTGATGTGAGTCACATATTCGGCTAGCTTTACTGATGAGACATAAGACATAAGTTCAATTATAAAAAGCAATTAGGCATTTAAAATAATTATTGTGTCCTTATGTTTTCTGAGTTAAAACAAAAATATTAAAACCGTTTTTTAATTCAGTCTTTGTCTACTTGAAAAGGTATTAGCTTTTGCAAATAATTTGTACATAGAATTGTTTAATTAAGTATGAATTCACGTTCAACTCATTTAAAAAATTGAACTAGAGTTCAAATTTTAATCAATAATTATGTTGCCTACTTAATACTTTTCATCAATGCTTTGGATTTCAATTTATGAAAAAGACGATTTGCAAGAAAGTTATAAGATATCGTATGTATCGTAAAATTAAATTGAAGGCTTAAGAATTTTGAGCTATTATAAAAAACAATTAAAAATTTTAATTGACATTTTTAATTGATTGCAAATGTACCCATTATTTAAACTGTGAATGTTTAAAATTTAAGCATACACTAAGTTCTAAAGAACTTAGCATTTTCGCTATTCCAAAATATTAATACTTAAAAAAGGCTGGAATGCGACAAGTTCCCATACCGTCTGCTGATTTGTCTTGCTTAAAAGTTTGAATGTTTTCGTGTTTTGTTAAAAAGCTGTCAGTTGAATTATTCTTCAAATTTTTTAAATTAATAACAATATTTTTCATATCAAGAAACGATTTAGTTTGAAAATCCAATTTTCCTAAATAGGTTTTTAGTCGAAAACAAATTTTAGCCAATTTTAGTAGCATTTATTAAATTTTTATAAATTGGATAAATTAAACTAATTTGAGAGATATCAAGAACCGAACATCAATTTTTACCATATTTGCGTGGTAATTCTTGAAGATTTTATTAGTTTATGAAAAAAAAACGGACTGTTGGATTTTTATAAAAAAGTAATGAATATCGAAAACTATATTTTCTGTGAAATAAGAAAAGTTTGAAGACAATATTTTTAATTTTTGAAAAGCTAATTGAGTCGAAGTAAGAAAGAAAACCATATTTTAGATGTTTCTCAAAATTTTACTGAATGTTGACAGCAATATTTTTCAAAATATAAAAGTAGTTAAAAGCCAATATCTAAAAATTTTAAAAAGATACTTTAGTCTAAAATCAAATTTTCCAAATATAAATCATTTTTTTGTAGGGTTTTTATTTTTTGTAAAAAAAAACTGTCATTTTGATTTTTCTCAAAATGTTTTCAAATGTTGAAAACAATATTTCTTATAAGTGAAAATAAATTGGAAGCCATAATCTCAAATTTTTGAAAGATATTTGAGTCGGAAATCACTTTTTACCAACTTTTGTTAAATTTGTTTTAGGTTTTTATTTTTTATAAAAAAAAACTGTGAATTTGATTGTTCTCAACATCTAAGCAGATGTTAAAAACATTATTTGTAGTTCCGCAAAATTGGTTTGGAGATGAAATCTTTTTTTAATCGTTAAATTTTCAAGGTAACACATTTTTTTTCATTGTTTTTGATTTATAAAAAAACCTTTAATCGGATTTTTTTCCCAAAATTTACTTGTTTGTTATCACGTTACAATTTATAACATTAAATTTAATTTAAGTCTCTAGCGTCATTGCTTCGTGAGATATTAAGGGTTAACCTTAATTTTCACCTTTACACCCACTCAATTTTGTTGAGAGCCCTTTCTGCATCTTTTTCTATTATTATCTGTATAACAAAATTTATTTGAAGTCGATATCTTTACTGGTTCTTGAGCTATGGACGACGAAAAAAAACGTCGCGAACGTCGCATGCACAGACATCTTTCTATAAAAATCTTTTACTTCGACTCTAGGGACCTTAAAACGTCGAGAAAGGTCAAAATTTTCAATTTGACAAATCAGACCGATTACAATAACCTCCTATGGGAAGTAAATATAGCTTGGGCTGATGGGGCGACGGAGACAAACAGACAGACGGACATAATCTAATGACCCACATTTTTCGATTTATCGCAACTTCGTTATGTCATGTTTGATCTCGAGTTCGAATTTTTTTAAGAATGCATATAACTCCTATAAAAATAAATTAGGTGGCTCAAAAGTCCGAAGAGAACCAGGGCCTAGTGACTTACAACTTTCAACCATTCCTGTGTGCGAGTAATGTTGTCAGGTAAGCGTTGACATAATTAATACAAAAATTGATAACAAAGTGTTAACTCTTTTACCAATGTACCTAAGAACGGCAAATTGGCAAAATTATCTCGAGGCAGTTAAATCCTTTCTTAATGAAAATACTTTTGAAAATCTCATTGTTATGGGTGATATGAATGTAAGATTGGGTAATTTACAGCAAGATTTCAAGTATTTTTAAATATCAAGATTTAATGCAAGACTCGAAATACGCCGTTCTAAAGATATGACTATTAATACAAAAGGGAAGGAGTTTTTGGAGTTTTGCAACGACAACAGGCTCATTATTCTTAATGGCAGAACAAAAGAAGACGAAAAAGGGAATCTAACTTACGTTAGTAATATAGTTGAATTGGTGAATGATATTTGTGCGGTTTCACAAGATATGCTGATGTTTGTCGAACGGTTTAATGTAAAAAATACTATATGGTCGGATCACTTACCAATAAAATTGAGCTTTCAGAAAAACAAAACTGATAGCGGAACCTGCACCAACAATCTTTTTCCTAAACTCAAATGGAATGAGACCAAAAAAGCAGACTCCCAAACAAATCTAAACTTAAATCTTCAGCAAGTCAAGATCGAAAAAGAAACAATCGATTTAGCAGACTTAACCAACATAATAAAGTTGTCTGCATTCCTTCAAAACAACAATTCAAAAACGTTCAAGCCGAAAAACAAGTGGTACAGTTCGGAATGTGAAATCGCGCGAAGAAAAGCTTTCAAATCCCTCAATGCATTTCGCAAATCAAAAAGTCAAGAGACTAAACTATGCTATTTGATATCTCAACAAGACTATTAAAATGGCTTTTGATAAAATCTCCAGACAACTATTAATGCTCAAGTTATGTCAAATGGGAGTCTCAACTAAATTTGTAGACCTACTAGAGTGTATATACTCTGATACTCAATCAGCAGTGTGGACAGGAAGGGAGTTATCGGAGTATTTCGAAACACTATATGGGTTGAAACAAGGATGCCTTTTATCACCTTTACTTTTTGCTTTATATATAAATGATCTACATGCGATTATTGAAGGAGGTCTTAATATCGACAGTTTGAATATAAGGTTTTTGCTGTATGCTGACGACATGGTGATCTTAGCAGAGGATGTGGATGTTTTGCAACGCATAATAGAACGTTTTGAAGAGTACTGCGCCAATTGGAATCTCGAAGTGAATCTCTCAAAATCGGAAATTATGGTCTTTCGAAATGGTGGCAGGCTATCAAATAGGGAAAAGTGGATTTTCAACGGAGAAGAAATTTGGATAGTACTTCAGTACACATATTCTGTTCAGTTCACTCCAAAGATGAACTTTTTCAAGCATGTAGAGAAAAGAAATGCAGCAACAAAGAACAGTATAAACGTGACATGGCATTGTTTTTTGAATAAGCAGAATATCAACCTCAGTTCAAAATGGAAACTCTTTTGGCAGTATGCCGAGCTATTCAAACTTATAGTGCACAAGTCTGGGGTTTTGGAACTTTTGATGAAGTGGATAAGCTACAACAATACTTTCTGAAAAGAGTTTTAAAGTTACCATCATGCACTCCAAACTATGCATTACCCATTGAAACCGCAGCTGAAGGGCACCTTAGATATATTCAAAAGACTATATTTGAATATAGTGGCAGGAGACTACCTAAGCAATTTACCAAAATCCTCTTAACAAAACAACTTTTTTGGGTTAAGGAGATTAATATGATCGGAAACAGGTTCGGCTTGCAAAATGAAAGAGATTGGATTGTCAATAACTGACAAATTCTTGATCAACTGAAATCACAGGCAAATCAAGAAGCAGAGCAGAGAGCGAGAGGAAGCAGCACACGAATTTTTAAGATGTTTTATTATTCAATAGAACCACAATACATAACAGATGACTTAGAGCCTTACAAAATATCATGGATTTTCAAAGGTAGATGCGATCTTATCTCACTCAACGGAAATAGGCGTGGAAGCAACGCATCAACATTATGTAGCCTGTGCAACATGAGAGAAGAAGAAGATATACAACATTTCCCAGGCAGGTGTCCCGTACTAAAAGAATTCAGGATAAGACATTTTGAAAAGGCAACTCTAAATGAAGCTGAAATTATTGCTATCCTTAACGGAAATTGCAGAGCTGATTGGAATAGACTCTCGAGTTACATTTACGTGGTATATACGTATACGTATTTCTATAAGATTTATTAAACAAATCCTTACAGAGTTTATATGATTTGAAAACATTGTGAACTATGAATTTGTGCACATCACTTTATAACTTCAAAACTTAGGATTTCTCTTTAAATTTATCTAAAATAAAAAATTGCATCTTTTTTATAAATGTACTTAAATGTAACATAACTTGTATCTTTTAACTTACCCGACAGACGACTCTTTATGTCACTGTCGTAAGTTTTTTAAATCTTTCAACATAACTTTCTTTCAAGTTAAACTCAAAAATGTATAAAAATATTAAGTTGAAAATAAAAACATTTTACTACTACTACAATTTCTCACCTCCTCTTCACTTGCCCTGCTCTTTTACTCAGACGCAAACTTCATCTGCGGGACTACCCTTTTGATAATCCCAGTGAACTAGCTTAAAAGGATATCAAATATCTTCTTCGCTTTATAAGAAGCTCAAAATGGTTCGACTAGTAAGAAGTAATTCTCTTGATTCATGTGGTATCACGATGGGCCTTTCTTTTGGCCTAAGTTTGTGGATTCTAATCCGCAGCCACGTTAACCTCACCTAACCTAACTATAGGGGCAGCGGCCCTAAAATAAGTTTAAGCCTTTTGGACAGAATCCAAAACAGTGTTTTGAAGATAATAGGTGGTAGAACTATAATGCTGCTTGAACACTATTACAATGTTTTACGTCTTTTGTTGTAATACCGACATTTCTTCAAACAAAGTTCTGTCGACAAATTTACAAATTTAACTGTAATATCCGCACCAGAAATCCAATCAGTTAATCCTTGAGCTCAATTTTGTACGTACTGTTAAGTTAAGATACAAAATCGTTGCAAATTATTCCAATATTTTGCAAAAAACAGTCTCTTAGGTTTTATCAAAGCATTTAAGTGTCTGGAAAATGACAAGAGCTAGAATCATAGGTATACAATCATTTAGAATAGAAGTTATACAACTTTCAGAGAATCACTAGGATCTACATTGATAACTAAATCAATCGCTAGCTTAGGTTACGTAAGACAAATTAGTTAGTAAAGAGATTTTTTTTCAAACCGCACATCAAGAATGTGAGAATGTTAAACCAACTATGTTTTTCTCTCCCATTTTATTATTCAAAACTTCATTACCTATCTGCACCGATATCTTATTAAAGCTTGTCCTATTTTTATTGGTGTCTTTTTAACATTTTGAGAAAATGTATTACCCATTTAGTGTATGCGAATTAGCGATTGCAAAATTACAGGACCTTTTAACACGTCGTGGACCCTGAAACACAGGAAAGACCATCGTAAAAATGTTGTACAGTTGCCATTTTTCAGCCCCTATAGGGTTGCCTAAAATTTTAATCAATTTTGAAAACCTTTAACTTTTGCTATAGAAAATAGTTGTCAAAATGACATAACATAATTTCTTTCGTTCTGGCTTCAAAAAATGCAAAATAGTAACTGCTTTAGTGTCTTTCTGTTTATTATTTGGTTGTTTTGATGTTTTGAGTAATAAAATACAAATGTCTGCTTCTCAGTTAAGTTTTAGTTTGATTATACTCGTAAATCTTAAAAACGATCGAATTATAAAAGAAAGAATGTATAAATGAATGCAAATACGTACTAAGATTTATTTTCAATATACACGAAAACGAGTACCCATAATTAACCGCATTTACCCACAGTTTTTAACTTTATATCCTTTTTCAATTTAAAACCAATACGAAGTTTTACCATACAAAGTAAAAATATTTGTTTCGGTCTTATTTTGTCTGGAGACATAAAATATTGCGGATTATTTTTGCAGTAGGTTTATATTAACTTGTGTGTCAAATTCCAATGACTAACAGACATAAGTGTCAAAATAATTTTGTTGCATAAAAGCACCAACTATAATCCAAAACAGTTAAAGCAACATTTCAATATTACCAATAAAAAGTATAGTGTCATGTTTTATATTCATGTTTATTGAATTAAATAGCACACAAATGGCACCCATTCGTTTCGGAAAATCATTTTCATTTTCACATATCTGCATGTAAATGGTACATATTTCTACCTACCTTAACCTACCTACATAACACGTGTAAATATACGTTTTTTTGGATCAATATTCCTTCTTGTAAAACGGAGTAGGTAGAAGCTTAAGAGTATGAATGAGATTAACTGAGGAAGGAAAAAATGAAAGCTTTTAGGAATTAATTTTCTTGCATCATAAATTCAATCTCATCAAGTTGTTTTATTAAAAGCATACGAGAAAATTCATGTTTTTGTATTTCTTGGAATATGTAATAGAAAATACAGTCTTGAAATAAGATTTCACTGAATTATTACAAAGGGATTTTAAGAACAAGGAACTCACATAAAGGTAAAAGATCAAAATACTTTTAAAAGGTCTTATTGTCAATCCATCAATAACATATCACACTCTTATACCATTTAACACCGGAGTAAGAAATTTGGAACAATTGTGTTTTCAAAAATGTGGAAGTCCAATAACAAAACCCTGATTGCATTTTTGTGTCTCAAAATGTTGTTCAATCGTTCTGTTATTTTTTTTGTTTATGGTGTTAAATAAAATACTTCAATTGACCTTACAACAAAATGCATAAAACAACAAACAAAATAAATCCTTTCATTGTTTGTCCTATCTATACTTTATTTATGTAGATATGTGTATATGTTTATATCGAACATCGTGTTCTTCACTGCCTTCAAAATATTTTGCACAGTACTCCACTTAAAACCACAAGTGCATTTCAATGGAAACCCAACCGAACAGAATCGAACGACTAGGGCATCACTTTTTTGGTTTCATTTTTCAATTCTCCTTTGGGTTTTCAATTGTATTTTTAACTTAAAACAAATGGGATGATATTGGTTTTGTGAAAAAAAATGATATAAATAGTGGTCATCAACTTGACTGTGGCCATTCTTTTTTAGGAGAGTTAAAAGCTATTGGTGGTTTCATTAAATTCTGACATTTAAAAGGTGCCTTAAGCCACTCCAATGGCTTTTTGGAGGTTTTTTTATAAAAACTTTAAAATATATTGATATTACAGAAATAGAGTTTTATAAATATTTCCAAAAAAATATTTAAAGCAATTATTTATTTTGAAATCTTGCCCTCTGCTGCGTTTTTACCATGACGAAAGTATCCTCTTTTAGGGGTTCACAATTTAGAGTTTCCCTAATTTTTTAATCATAAGGATGAACTTGAGTCAGTTTAACCTTTAAAATTTATGATAGTGTCGGCGCACATAGGTTTTGAATTCCTGAATATTGCAATGACTAGGAAAGGCAGAGTGTAGTAAGGCATTCCACATTCGCGTTGTACGGCTAAAAAACGAATCTCTGTATTTGACAGTACGAACGAAATTGGGCTCGAGGGTATAGTGATGAGCATTCCTAGAAGCGCGAGTATTACGGTTGAACTGTTTAAGAGGAGTAATGCAACTGGCTATTTCACTAGAGCATAAGCCGTTAAAATCACGGTAAAAAAGGGTGAGACAAGAGACCTTACGACGATGTTCAAGCAAAGTAAATAAACTTATGATGATATTATCATCTATCAATTTAAATGCTCTACGTTCAATACTATCCAAGAGGCTTAAGTAAGTTGCAGGAGCACCAGCCCAGAGATGGGAGTTGAACTCAAGCTTTGGACGTATGTAAGTCTTGTAGATAACAGCCAGATCAGAAGGGGTGAAATATTTCTTACATCGCCTAAGGAAACCCAAACACCTTGTGGCATTTTTGGCGACATCGCATATGTGATCATTCCACAAGAGGTGGTTGGTGACACACATACCGAGAAAATCGAGGTGTTCAGTCTCATTGATACAAGTGCCATCCATGGATAATGGAAATGGGGGTATGTATATCTCGCCTAACCGATACAAGACAACATTGCGTTTTCCAAGCATTAAATTCCACTCCGTTTTTTAATCCCCATTGAACAATGCTGTTACGGTCAAAATTTAATGAGCTTATCATATTTTGTCGTTGCAGTTCCACATCCGAAGAAGAGGGATGTGAGTCTGAAAACGAAGACGAAAAGCTAAGAGTACTATCGTCAGCGAAACAATGTATTGGATTAGATTTGGCAGACAGGAGATCATAAATAAAAATGAGAAAGAGTGTTGGAGATAGAACAGAGCCCTGGGGCACACCAGCATTTATTTTGTGGTTTTCAGACTTGAATCCATCCAATACAACTTGTATTGAACGATTCGAAAGGTAATTACTAATCCAATGAAGGAGGGATTCATGCAAACCGAAAGCACGCATTTTCGATAAGAGAGCCTGATGCCAAACCCTATCAAATACTTTTATAATGTCTAATGCAATAATCTTACTTTCTCCAAAACGATGTAAGGATTTGCTCCACTGTTCGGTGAGATGAACCATGAGGTCACCAGTGGATCTATTCCTACGAAAGCCGTATTGCCGGTCATTAAGAAGCTTTCGATCTTTAATCTATTTCTTGAGCTGATAATTAATCAGCGTTTCCATGAACTTGGAAAGAAGGGACGTAAGTGCAATCGGTCGGTAGTTAGAGGGTGAGGAAGATTCGCCTTTTTTGGGAATAGGCTGGACAAATGCCGTTTTGCATCCGCTCGGAACGAGACCTGAGCAGTAGGAAAGATAAAAAAGCTTAGGCAGTGGTTTTGCCAGCGTTGAAGAACACTTCTTCAGAAGATTTATGTGTGTTTAGATCTCTTAGGACTCTTGCCACAGTGCTAGTGCGAAAAAAAGTTTGGTGCCATAGAATCACTAACTCGCACAAGTACAGGCGGAGTTATAACATTCAATGGCAGCGTAGAATTGTCGCGAACTGCCTGTCAAAGAGATTAGCTTTCTCTAAAGAGCTAACAAAAGAAGTGTCATTGACAACGAGAATCTTTGACCTCAGTGGCTGTGGAAAAAAGCTTTAAGGTCCCGAACCCAGCATAAGAGAATCTCATGGATTTGTTTAGCTTTTAATATCATTCGGTATCTTATTTTTCCAATTTTTGTTGATCCGAAAGTTTTCAAACTAACATTAACAATGTTTGATAGTCTATGAGGTGTCTAAAAATTTCATCAAATTCTGTCCATTTCTAAATTAACAAATTTCTTAAAAAATCTACAAAATACATACATTCCCATGAAATCAAGTTAAGTTTTTCTGACATTTTGAGCTTGTGATCATCATCGTCAGAAGAAGATGTAAAATGTACAAAACCTCACACAAGACATAATCAAAAACACACCTTTCTATGTTAATTCAATAATAATTCAGCTGTCAATATGAATCAATTTGAATTGACTGCGTTTTCAATGGAAGAGAAATGTCTTCAGAGTAAACTGACAGATTGACACAGAAGCAACATCGATCGTGTCTCTGCCAATCAACTGACACTCTCTTGGAGGAATGAATTGACATCAAAGTCAATTTATTACAAAAAAAAAAAGAAGATTGTTTTGTAGTATAAATGCGGGTTAATTGATTTGATTGAAGTTATGATCCCGCATTAAAACGCTTTGTGTTTCTATTCCATAGAAGTCTTTAAGATTTGTTACTTTTTTATTTTCAATGTCTCTTGGAATTTTTCCCACTATCGAAAATTGAGAACGTAAAAATGTTGAAAGTAGCTCACGAAATTTATTGATCTCAGGAATTAAGTTTCTTGGGAACTTCAGATCTCAACTAAACCAAATTTGAACTTATAAGCAATCGCCTAAAAGTATTGATGCTGAATTATGTAGAGCGATATTTTAAGATAAAGCTTATAAAAATAATGGATTCATATTTTCAATTTCTTCAGCGATGCAGAAATCAGCATACGATCGATATTTCCCATCAGTTACAAAATTATATTATTAAAGACTATCTTGATAGCTGTGCAGTTTTAAAATGAATTCCTATCTTGAAGCTTTAAGTCTTATTTTTTGTTTGACACAAAAATGTGGTTTCTTGAAATGATTATCAACATAGCAAGAATACCAAATGAATCAGCAAGTTTACTTCAATTTCAACCAACTAACGCCATTACATGCCAGACAAAGCGAGTACGTGCGACCTAGTCACTTCAATTCCATTTAGTTGAGTTCATTTTTGTATTGTTATTGTTTTTTGTTGTTAAATTTTTTGCATTTTGTTTATTACCATCGTCGTCGTCGTAGCCAGTTTGTATAGTCGTGGGGTTATGGGAATTTGTGTGGATACAACATCACGTTTGTTCCTATTTCAGATTTCCGATGTTTATGCAGCAGATACAGTGACACTCTATTGCATAGTCACAGTGGGTGGGTTGGGCTTGAGCATATATACGGTATAAGGTACGGACAAGAAGCAGAAGCAGGTTATATCCATATTGGTATAATAAAACCCAGGGAGTCGGACGCCTCGTGCCACCCTTTTTTTTTTGTATGGGTACTATACTTTTTTTTCTCCCTCCTGCCTCTGATTCGGATTGTAATTCAAACTGAAATTGGTTTCTTCCACCCGACATAACTGGAAGCAGTGTTGTCGATATGTTTGGTAAATGTACTACAATATTGGTATTACAAAAATAAAAAAACTCGATACATACAAGAAAGTAAGCTCATATTGCTCATGGAAGTGATGTGATCATTTTGAATATGACATCGATGTCTTTTTTTGTCTTGAAGTACTTTTGGAGAACATATGAATATGTAGGATATTGTAAGTCGTTATGCAGTATAGTAGATGTTTTATTTTTTGTTGTATAGTCTCTGATTTCATGCAACATTTTTGAGGTGTTGTGACGGTTGCAAGTTATTACTTTATATTCATCCAGGAAATTTGAATGGAGTCGAAGGATTGACTGACTGTTGGGATTTCTTGTATACTTATAATATTGAATTTTTGTTTTTACCCACCTGGGTATAGAAAAAAAAAAGAATCTCAGCTCTATATAACTAAAGATTGCAATTCCAGGTAAAGTAGGTACCTACCAAGATAGGTAAGGGAAAAAGTTATAAATCAACATATTTTAATACCTTTTTTTTTTTTTTTTTTTTTAACTCCAAGAATGTAATGAAAAATAAGTATTATGTGTCGCGGGAAAATAGAAATGTATGTAGATTTATGATTTTTGTTTGTGGTAAATTTTAAAGAATTTCTACCAATACTTTCTTTAACGATAAGTTATTTCTGTTCAAAAAAACTTAATATCAATGAATCAAAAATAGAAACAAATAAGGGAGAGATAATTAATTATTTTATTGTTTTATGTCCCAGAATGTTTCGAAGACTGTCGAGAAGTTGAGAATGAGAAAGCATACCACTGCCAAGAAATTTTCTTCTGTACGTTTTCAATACTGGACAGGTTCCAATGAAGTGCATGATGTTTTCCGATTCATCCATATTACATAATGTACATATTCCATCTGTATCTCCTTGGAAGGCTCTTTCATTGATATAAAGGAGCCCGAAGGGAGCTTTAAAAATATGGAAGTCATATCACGTGAATTGTAGTCATTAAAGTAGTTCAGTATACAAAAGTACATCAAGTTGTAATATTCATCATGAAATTAAGACTATGTCGAACATCATGAAAAAGATACAACCATTCCTTAGTCCAGGAGATTTTCTTGCTTATAATGGCTTTCAAAACAATAAAGGGTAATCTATTAATAGGAAGATTTAGATTTCGTCTTATGAAAGAAGCTGGAGGGACGTTTGAAAACCCTTCGGTAAACCTGTTTCAATATGCAGAGTATAGTAAGGCGTATTATCGGGCAGTACAAAGCATACTTCATTAAAAAACGCTGTAATTTTTCGACTTGGTTGTATTCGAGGTATCCACAAACTTGAGCACAGTACAACATAATAGCTTGTGAGGCGGCCTTGTATATTTTGAACTTTGTTGAGTGTTGGACGGTATTGTCCCGCAGCAGTTGCATTGATCAATCAGTTTGTTAGACGCTCATTCCAAAACATGTTGGAATTAAACACTACGCCAAGGTATTTGTATTGATTAGACAACTTTTATTTCAGAATTATTGTAAAACCATTTTTCGCACGCTGCTCTTCTTCCACCATTCCAAAATATTACTACTTCCGACTTATCAAGACTTTTTTTTCAAGATTCCATTGAATGTGGTAAGTCTTAAAACCCACAATTAGCTGTTGCAAATTGGAAGGATTATCTGACAACATAACAATATCGTCCGCATATAAGAGGGCGTTAATTTGAAGATTTTCTAAAACAATACCGATTGGAAGTTCCGCAAGAAGATCATTTTAAAACAAAACGAAAAGAAGGGAGCTTAGCACACATCCTTGACCGAAATTGTTCTTAGTTTGGCAGAAATCTAACAAACATGAACCATGCCAAACAGCTGCAGTAGTATGCTTATGAAGAGACTTTCTAGTATCCAGTATCTTCAAAGATATCCCGATAGGAAGGGAAGACATCTTTGGTGGAATAATCTCGAAAAACAGCCTACACGACAAAACTTCCGACAGCGAATTCAGGCTCATAGATTTTGCTGCGAGCGAAACGTCATGGTAGCCAGTACGCGTTTTCCACCCCTCAACATCCACAACATCAACATCCGCTTTGCTTCCAGCATCATGGATGTACGAACTTTCGTTATAGCCAAGGTAACAGTTTGGATTTCCAGACCCAAGGCAAAACATTGAGGTGATGGGAGAAGGCTACAATCGCCAGAGATCGCCAAATCCTTTTCCGACCTAGTTACAAGTAACCTCTCTTGAAGTTCTCTGTCGCCAAGACAATGTATAGAAAACCAGTGGCAACATTGCCAAGATGCAATCAGAGAAGCCGCCTCTGATGTTCTGGGTTTCAAACAGCCACCAACAAGGAACCCCTGGTTTGGTAAGGAATGTCGGCAGGCAAATGCAGCCAAAAAACCAGCACGCAAAGCGGCCCTGCATAAAAGGATGAGAGCTTCTCATGAGCTCTATGAGCACAAGAGGCGAGAGGAACGCCGACTTCTCAAAAGGAAAAAGAGAGGGCATGAGAAGCGTGCGATCGAAGATGTTGATATTTTAAAAGCAGGAATTAAGCTCAAAAATTTCAGGAACAGGTAAAACGAAATTCACAGGTTCATAAAGCTAGCACCGAAGGCTGCAAAGACGAAAGTGGAAACATCATAGTGGAACCGCAGTCAATGCTGAGGATATAGAAGGACCACTTCTGCGAACTGTATAATGGCGACGACGAACTGAATTCCACTGTCAGGAGTGATGATCCATTCAACATAGACGACGAAAGCCAACAATCCTGTCCTCCCGACTTAGACGAAGTAAAGATTGCCATATCTAAGCTGAAGTCTAATAAATCCGCTGGAGCGGATGGAGCAGCTGGGAAGTTGGTAAGGATCATACACCAGGAAGAAAGCATGCCCGATGAATTTAACCTCAGTGTTGTTTGCCCGATCCTGAAAAAAGGAGACCCTCTAAACTGCATCAACTATAGAGGAATCAGCCTACTTAACATCGCCTATAAAATCTTTTCTGCCATAATATGTGAAAGTCTAAACCCCATCGTCTAAAACCTGATAGGTTCTTATCAGTGTGGTTTTAGACCAGGAAAGTCCACAGTTGATCAAATATTCACATTACGGCAGATTCTGGAAAAAACCCAAGACCACCAAATCGAAACCCACCATCTTTTCATCGATTTCAACGCCGCATATGACAGCATATACAGGGAAGAGCTATATAGAGCCATGTCTTGATTTGGCATCCCTGCCAAACTCGTCCGTTTGTGCAGGATGACCATGGAGAATTCACGCTACTATATAAAGGTTGGAAACAACTTAATAGAACTTTTCGATGTCAAAAAGGTTTTAGACAAGGTGATGCGCTGTCATGTGATTTTTTTAACATCGTGCTTGAAAGAATAGTGCAGAGCTCACACGTCAACACTAGAGGCACTATTTTTCAAAAGCCTGTCCAATTACTAGCATATACTGATGACATTGACATAATCGGAAGAACTCAGTGTGATGTCAATGGGGCTTTTGTGAGTATTGAGGCAGAGGCGGCAAAAATGGGTTTAACGGTTAATGAGGGCAAAACAAAGTACATGCTGTCGTCTAGAAAGGACATACAACACCGACAATTTTGGTCAAAACGTCACCATCGACAGACGTAACTTTGAGATAGTTAAAGACTTCGTCTACCTAGGCTCCGCTGTAAACGCAGAAAACAACACCAGCGCTGAGATCAAACGCAGAATTACTCTTGCTAACCGCTGTTTCTTTGGACTAAGAAAGCAATTGAGTGGTAAAGTCCTCTCTCGAGGGACCAAAGTGTTGCTATATAAGACCCTTATCATCCCCGTCCTGCTATACGGTGCAGAAGTATGGACGGATGAAAGAAGGTTCGGTCGGTTCGAGAGAAAAGTTCTTCGTGTGATCTACAGTCCCGTATGCATCGAAGGGGAGTGGAGAAGAAAGATGGAACGACGAGCTGTACGGGCTGTGCAGCGACGTAGACTTACCCAGAAGGGTAAAAGTCCAACGACTAAGATGGCTGGGTCACGTAGAACGCATGGAAACCAATGCTCCGGCCCGGAAAGTCTTCGAATTCACACCCACAGGACAGCGCAGTAGAGGAAGACCCCAGATCAGGTGGCATGCACAAGTGGAAAGTGACCTCACCCAACTTGGAGCGCGAAACTGGAGACTTCTAGCTAGGGACCGAGCTAGATGGAGTAGTTTGTTGGATGTGGCCCTAGTTCACACAGGACTGTAGTGCCACCTTAAGTAAGTAAGTAAGTAAAAAAATATTGTGGGTCCAAATCCTGTAAGAACAGAACACTATTTTTTATAGAACTGTAAGTTTCCTATTTCAGAATATTGTATCCTCAAACAGTTCGTCCTTACATTTTTTCAGTGTTCATTTAATTAAATTGGGCATTTTCTTACATTATCAAAATTATTTTTCTTGTGAGCCTATTTTCAGAATTTTGATACATAGAAATTTGACTATGAAGAATTTGAAAAAACTGATTTTTGACGTTCTGAATTTTTACTCTACAGCATTTTTATATAGACAGTTTTTGTTATGCATTATTAAACACACAGTATTCTAAATACAATATTATGATGACCCATACAACACTTCGAACAGAAACCTACTAAGATGCTTTAAATCTAAAATATGAATCTTTAAAGAAAACAAAAACTAAAAATTTTTAAGAAGTTAATAAAATAAATAGATATGTATTATTTTATCAACAAGCAGTAAAACTTCTACAACCGCTCCCAATTTTGGCCCCAATTTACAAGCTTTAATCAACTTTGGCCGTACTTTGAAGCATAGAGATTCATTTTTTGGCCGTACTACACGAATGTAGAATGCTCTATCTTTCCCTATAATTGCAATGTTCAGAAATTCAAAGTCAATGTAGAGCGACACCTCCCATCCAACCCTTCCCTAATGCTCACACTGTGTCTTCGACATATTAAAGGTATATAAAACCCTTTTAGTGTTCGCTAATTTTAACAAAAAAAAGGCTGGGATGCGACCCACACTGATAACTTCCCATCCCGTCTGTCTATTTGTCTTGCTTAAAAGTTTGTACGTTTTCTTGTTGGGTTAAAAAAGTTTTTAGTTGAATCGTCGAAAAAAAAGTCACCAATTTTAGTAGCATTTCAAAATTTTTACAAATTGGATGAATGAAATTATTTTGAAAGATATCACAGGAACCGAACATCAGTTTTTACTAAATTTTGGTATAATTTGTTGAATATTTTATTTTTATAACAAAAACTACTGAATATCGAAAAAAATATTTTCTGGGAAATAAAGAAAGTTTGATGACAATGTTTTTAATTTTTGAAAGCTTTTTGAGTCGTAAGTAAATTTTTACCAAGTTTTAGTATTGTTTCTGTTAGGTTTTTATTTTTTGTAAAAAAAAAGATTTTCCTCAAAATTTTACTAAGTTTTGACACCAATATTTTTTAAAAAATAAAGATTAGACCCCTTGCATGACAGTCCAACGCACTAACTGGTCATTTGCACTTTTATTATTTGTTTTTAATCATTGAATTTTTGTAAAAATAAAAATATTTTGAAAAAGTCAAATAAAAGCAAGAAAAAATCTTTACAAGTTCAAAAATTGGCTTAGCAACGATAAAGCTTATACCCAATTTAGTTTCCATTTTAAACAAGTTTTTCTTCAGGTGTAATTTAAAAAACAGAACAAAAATATTATTATCTGCGCCTTAGAGTAAAAATTTCAAACATCATCAAATTAATCTTCATACAAAACACAGTCATTAACTTTCTAGATCCACCTTCATTTTTCAACTTGTTAGTCACAGAGTAAATTTATATAAAATTAGTCAACTTGAAAAATAATTTCTTATATCCCAATGCAAATGTCTTCTTCTTATTAATCTTATTCATCTAATATTATGAAAGCGTGCCATGTTCCAATTTATGTGTACAAAATATACATATACAAATAATACGCGTACATTTACAAATTAATGAATCATCTTTTTTTATTTTTTTTTGTTGTAAAATATTAACAGCTTAAATAAATGGTGACAATAAATCATTGACGCAATGACCCATAGAACTGATTATTCTTAATAATATTTTATTTTTATTTTTTCTATTGCAAATTATTTGTTTTTTTTTTTTTTTTGTTAATAGCTTAGAGCTAAGAAAAAATGAGAAAAAAAACAAGACTCATCAAAAACTTAAATGAGACAATAAAAATATGACCTAATTATGGAGTATCTCGTCATAATTTGTCATAGTGAATACAATGTCAATGTTTTTAATGTTCAATCAGGAATATATTTTTTTTGTTTCATTTGATGCGATCATAATAAAACAATAAAATTCATTAGTTATAGAAAGATAATAAAAAAAAACTAAGCAAGGTTATTATTTAATTAAAAAAAAAATAATAACAATCGACACCTGATGCGGATTAGTCACTAAATAAAATAAAAATGACGCAACACTTAAAAGGATTTAGAACGATATTTTAAACAATAATTTAGATAGAGCTTAGAATCAAAAATAATTATTTTCAAAATCAAAATATCAAGGCAACACTTGTATCTTTTTGAAACCATGTATTTAAATTCCACGCTTTATTGTTAAGGAATTTTCATTTTATATTTTTTTTTTTGACAGGAGGAAATCTTCAAAGGACACTTGGTATTATTCGACACCAAGTAGTTTGGGACTTTTAACCACTAAAACCAGGACCAATCTTAAAGGATCGACTTCCGATTTTTCTTTCTTAATTTTGTACAATCACTTTGGGGGAAATTTAAACTTTTAATACTTTCCCATGTTGCTCTACGTTCAATACTATCCAAGAGGCTTAAGTAAGTTGCAGGAGCACCAGCCCAGATATGGGAGTTATACTCAAGCTTTGGACGTATATAAGACTTGTAAATAACAGCCAGATCAGAGGGGGAGAAAAACTTCTTGCATCGCCTTAGAAAACCCAAACATCTAGCGGCATTTTTGGCGACATCGCGTATGTGATCGTTCCACAAAAGGTGGTTGGTGATACACATACCAAGAATATCCAGATGTTCAGTTTCCTCGATGCAAATGCCATTTATGGATAATGGCAAGGGGATATATTTCACTTTAACGATACAAGACAGCATTGGATTTTCGAAGCATTAAATTCCACGCGGTTTCTTATTCCCCATTGTACAATGCTGTTTAGGTCGGAATTTAATGAGCTTATCATATTTTGTCGTTGCAGTTCCACATCCGAATAAGAGGGATGTGAATCTGAAAACGAATATGAAAAGCTAAGAGTACTATTGTCAGCGAAACAATGCATTGGATTAGATGTTGCAGACAGGAGATCATTAATAAAAATGAGAAAGAGTGTTGGAGATAGAACAGAGCCCTGAGGCACACCAGCATTTATTTTGTGGTTTTCAGACTTGAATCCATCCAATACAACTTGTATTGAACGATTCGAAAGGTAATTACGAATCAAATGAAGGAGGGATTCATGCAAACCGAAAGCACGCACTTTCGATAAGAGAGCCTGATGCCAAACCCTATCAAATGCTTTTGAAATATCTAGCGCAATAATCTTACTTTCTCCAAAGCTATGTAAAGATTTGTTCCACTGTTCGGTGAGATGAACCATGAGATCACCAGTGGACCTATTGCTATGAAAGCCATACTGTCGGTCATTAAGAAGCTTCCGTTCTTCAAGATATTTCTTGAGCTGATAATTAATCAGCGTTTCCATGACCTTGGAAAAAAGGGACGTAAGTGCAATCGGTCGATAATTAGACGGTGAGGAAGATTCGCCTTTTTTGGGAATAGGCTGGATAAAAGCGGTTTTCCATCCGCTCGGAACGAGACCTGAGGAGAAGGACAGCTGAAAAAGCTTATGCAGTGGTTTTGCCAGCGATGAAGAACACCTCTTCAGAACAATAGCGGGGATACCATCCGGACCAGCAGATTTGTGTAGGTTAAGAACCGAGGAAGAGGAAGAATTCCTCATATTTTTTACAAATGACCAAACATTTTTACTGCCTTTGGGACATTGCAGTATTTTTTGCCGTAATTTTTGGTCATGTGAAAATTTGGTCCGTCGAATATGGGCGTTGCAGGCCTTCCTGGCTTGCTTGAACTTATTCCAGTTTTCCTCAGTTGGATTGGCTTTAAAACAACGGAAACTTACCTTCTTAACCCTAATAACCTCTTAACAGCTCGCATCGAACCATGTGTTTTCCTTAGGTCTGATGCTTTTAACCCTATTCGGGATAAAAGTTATCATTCCCAGGATAATCAAACTTGTGATCATATCAGCGCTGGCGTCAACGTCACTATCGAGGAAGCATAGTGACCAGTTAAAGATCCTCAAGTAATTATTGAGACCGTCCCAGTTGGCTTTCTCGTATTGCCAAACGGTTCTCTTAGGAGCTCTTTCTTTAACTGGAGAGTTTTTACACGAGAAATTTGCTGATATGACACAATGGTCAGATGTGCCTAGAGGAGATAGGATACTAATAGTGTACTTACCAGGGTCAGAGGTAAGAAACAAGTAAACAAGTAAAGAGTGTTTTCTGCTCGACCTACCACGTACGATATTCGAGTGGGCTCGTTGACCAGCTGAGTTAGGAGGTTTAACTCAGCGAAGATCTATATCGTACCTTACTCTTAACAATCGGTCTGAGATTTACGATTTTAATATTTCAAAGTACTACCTGGAAAGATCCCTTTGCAGTTTGTACTCAAGTCCCTTATGCCACACCTTGTCAAAAGCTTGAGCAACATCTGAGAAAATAGCTGAACATACTTGTTTTCTGCTAATGTTTTTTCTATTACATCCGATATTCTATAAACTTGGTCTATCTTGGAATGTTTATTTCTAAAGCCAAACTGATGGTTTGGGATTTACCTTCTATCTTCTATGATTCTGCTAAGTCTCTTCAGAAGCAGTATTAAAAAACTTTACCCATAATTGGTATAAGCGATATTGGTCTGTAAGCCGTCACTTCTGTAGGTTGTTTACCTCGCTTTGGTATGACAATTCCTTCAGCAATTTTCCAATGGTGCGGGACATACCGGTGCTTAAGGCATGCATTTATTATATATTGGAGTTTTATGAAGGCTTTTAATGTCATTTTTTCATAACCTGAGCAGTAATTAGGTCGTAACCTGGTGACTTTTTATTTGATAGTTGATGTTAACACACACTTTTTATTTCTTTAAGTTTTACAATTGCTATTTCACTTTCATCTATCTTATCAACAAACTGTAAGCTATTTTCAGACGCGTTTGATGAGTATGGCTTAAAAACATTCGCAAGATGTTCAGGGAAAAGGTTTGCTTTTTCTTTCGGGTTACCGATCCATTTTCCATCTTGAGGTTTCAAGGGCAAGTTGGCTGCTTTCCATAGCGAAAAATCGGTTGAAGCATCAGTCGTTAAATTCCTTAAAAAAGTACTGAGTGAATCATTTTTGAATTTGTAAATTTGTTTTTTAAGATTGTTGCTTATACGGTTAAACGTTGTTTTATCATCTGGAAATCTACTATTTTGCCATTTTCTTCAAGCTCTTCTTTTCTCTATTATCAACTCTCCTATCTGTAAAGGATACTATATTTCATTTTGTCTTCTATTAGAAAATATTGGAGTTCTTTCTTCAGCGGCCTGTTGCACATCAGCAATAAATTGTTCCACTTCATGGTCAATTTGCTCGATTGTATCCATGGGAGATCTTAAATTTATAAAACTTAAAAGCCTTCCTCTAATATCAGTCCAGTTTGTTTTCCTATTTACGAGCTTTGGATTACTTTTTTCTAGTACTTCCGATTCACTTAGTGATAGAATCACTGGAGTTAGTATGATCTGGTGACAGGTCATAATTACCTTCGACACTAATGTGATTCCGTTTGATTTCTTTAGCTATGAAAAAGTCGATAAGGTCTGGTATTTTGTTAGTATCGGAAGGTCAGTAAGTTGGCGACCTGGAGGAATAGAATTTGCAATTGTTTTTACGGCCTGCTTTTAAAAGTCTTTTGCCTTTTGTTGATATAAGTCTTGAACCCCAATGGGTGTGTTTTGCATTGAAGTCTCCGCCAACAAGTAAGTTATGCCCAAGAAGATTAAATCGATCTGTATAGTCATCTTCTGTCGAGGAGCGCCTTGGTGGGCAGTATATAGCTGCTATCTTAAACTCTTTTTTTTCATAACAGTACTTATAGTTGTTACTTTCATATTTTCACTAGCAAACTTTTCTACTTCACAATGTTTTAAGCTTTCTTTTATAAGAATCGCCGATCCACCTCTTGCCTTGTCAGCTGGATGTGGAGCGTTGTAACATGACTAGTTTTCTATTACATTATCTAGACTTTGCCCATTGGAGAAATGAGTTTCGGACACCAAGCAAATATCGATATGTTCTTGATCTAAAAAGATTTTTAATTCGGATGAATGTTGTATAAGACCGTTTGCATTCCATGTAGCGATTTTAAGTGTTCTGTCCATCACTGTTTTTTTCAGAGCGACTTTTTCGCTTAGCAGTTTGATATTAAAATCCTGTTTATCAATTCTTTTAAGAATAAGTTGTAGCATTTCTTTAATGGAAGTCTCTTCATTCTTCCGCACATTTTTAACATTCTAAGAATAGCCTTTTTAGGCGGTTCCTTCTTAGTATTGTTTTCAGCAGTTAAATCGTTATTTTCTGTGTTTCTGGGTTTGTCTCTAGCAGATGTATTTTTGCTTCTGAACTCTTGGAATTTGTTGGCAACTGGGCAGCCTCTATAGCTAGCCGGGTGATTACCTTGGCAGTTCACATATTTTGCTTTGTGATCTTTGCTTACAGGACAATTTTTAGTTGCATGCTTTCCTTCTCACTTTACACAAGCAAACTCTCGGTTGCAGTATTTTTGGGTATGACCAAAAGCTTGGCAATGTTTGCACTGCGGAACAACTTTAGATTTTCGGAGTGGTTCATTTTTAACAGCTATGCCCAAGATTGATCTTATTTTATAAATCTCCTCGAGACTTTGTTTGCAGTCAAAATAAATTTATAGATTTTGTTTTTTGCACATAAACGTAAAATTAGTAATTTGTTGGCGTTACTAGTATTTTAAGAAATTCACTTCTGGTCGAAAACTTAATTTTAACTTAAAAATGTTTAAAAACTATTTAATATCGACACCAAAAATTAAGTATTAAATAAATTGTAAACACAGAAAAATTAAATAATTAAAAATATACCTACCATTTTTAACTTCCCATAGGAAGTTATTGTAATGGGCCCGATTTGTCAAATTGAAAATTTCGACGTTTCAAGGTCCGTAGAGTCAAAATAAACGATTTTTAGAAAGATGAACGTTCGCGACGTTTTTTTCGTCGTCCATAGCTCAAAAAAAATTACATTGTTACAAAAATTAAAAACCTAAACAAAAAATTAATAAAAGTTGGTAAAAATTGATTTTCGACTCAAATATCTTTTCAAAACTTTGAGATATTGGCTTTAATTTACTTTTATCTTTCAAAAAATATTGTTGTCAACATTCAGTAAAATTTTGAACAAAATCGAATTGACAGTTTTTTTTATAAAAAATTAAAAACCGAACAAAAATTAACAAAAGTTGTTAAAAATTATTAAATATCTTTTCAAAAACTTGAAAGTTAGACTTCAAACTTGTTTTATCTTATAAGAAATATTGTTTTAAGCGTTCTGAAAGATGTTGAGAAAAATCGAATTGACAGTTTTTTTTACAAAAAATAAAAACCTTAAAAAAAAATTTATAAAAGTTGGTAAAAATTGATTTTCGACTCAAATATCTTTTCAAAAATTGTAGATATTGGCTTTTAACTACTTTTATCTTTCAAAAAATATTGTTGTTAATGTTTAGTAAAATTTTGAAAAAAATCGAATTGATAGTTTTTGTACAAAAAATTAAATAACTAAAAAAAATTAACAAAAGTTGGTAAAAATTGATTTTCGACTCAAATATCTTTTCAAATCTACAAAATATTGGCTTCAAACTAATTTTATCTTATAGAAAATATTGTTTTCAACTTTCGATAGAATTTTGAAGAAAATCGAATTGACGGTTTTTTTACAAAAAATAAAACTCTAAAAAAAACAATACTAAAACTTGGTAAACATTTACTTTCGACTCAAATAGCTTTTCAAAAATTCAAAATATTGGCTTAAAACTTATTTTATTTTACAGAAAATATTGTTTTCAATATTCAGTGATTTTTATATAAAAAGAGTCCGTTTTTTCATAAAAAATAAAATCTATAAAAAATAGTACGCAAATTTGGTAAAATCGATACTAGTAGACAAACTTTTGAGCAAGACAAATCGACAGACGGGATGGGAAGTTATCAGTGTGGGTCGCATCCCAGCCTCTTTTATTTTTTAAGCAATACAATAATTTGCAGACTTTAGTGCCTTCTTCATAAAACCTTTTAAGGTCAATTAAAAAAGTTCCACTATGTGGTGTAAAGCAAAACAAATTTACATTTAAAAAGCTTAAACTTCCTACTTTAAAAGTGGTCACAATTTGGATAAAAACTATCTTGAATAACAATTTACATTTGTATTACCTTAAGACAGAAATACTACCTTTATTATAATTTCTTCTTTTTTTATTATTTGAAGGCTTAATCGTTTAAGATCTCTAGCATGAGACTAATTAGGACAAGTTTCAATATTGATTGTTTTTGTTTCTTAATAGTATTTAAAAAAAAACAAGGGATTAACATGTAAATAACAACAACTACTAAAATTTATATTGATTTTGAATGGAATTAGAATTTAAATAAAATTTTTATTGGGATGATGGACAATTTATATACAAAAAAAAACAATAAACATACCATGAGACCAGACAATTGTATGATTTTTTAACAACTTTATTATGACCTTTTTAATTATTTTAATTACCCATTTCAAAACCGTAAAAATGGATAGAAGAAAAAAATATCAACTTAATCGTTTACTTGAGAATTAGAATCCATACGCTTGTGTTTTTTTTTCGAAACAAATATAGATTTTTATTATTTAAAAACAATTAAAAAAAAAAAACAAATTCAATTTATTGGTGACCATTCCTCAATCAAACGAAGTAAATTATCAGAAAAATCACTTTAAAACTTCTCAAGTCATAAGCTTCAAAAATTTTGATAGGTTTAAATATTGTCAGTATAAAATACACTCTGATTTTTTTAGTTTTATTCAATTTCATCCAATAAACTTACATATATCTATTCCAAGTGTTGAGACACACCTTCAGTCTATATCAACATTTTTCCAAAACACAATGGATTATTTTTAAAAATTCTTTACAAATCTTTTAAGTTTCGCCAACACAATATAATCATTCCAATTCCACACACCAGGTGTCACTTAAAAGTGTGGGCAGATGAGATGTTATATATAAAAATCAAATAAAATTAAATTTTACAACTTTTATCTTTCCACATTTCTTTTTATAATTTGGTAAAAAATAATAAAATAGTCAAAAAACGAGATATTTAATGAAATGTTTTATTTTTATTACATACCCGTTTTTGGCACATAATTGTTGGGTTCAAATTTTATGGATTGGGAAGTGCCCAAGCCCATTTTAGGTCAAAAGTGTACTTGAACAAATTTGGTAACAAATGAAACGTGACGTGAAACTAGTTATGGGGAAACAATTTTTTCAAATTGTTAATTTTGGGAGTAGAAAAATAAGCACTTCAATAAACTTTATCTAAGTACTAAACATTTCCGATTTATTTTATATTCTTATATTATTTGCAGTAAATAAGCTAGAATTAATAAGTTTCCTCAGTTTGAGAAAGTATTGCCCTAACTTGATAACACTTTGATACTTGATAACTTGACAGTGTCAAAGAAAGATGAGAGCGTCTTAGGATGCTTCGAGAGAAAAAATCTTCGGGTGATTTTCGGTCCCGTACGCATAAATGGAGAATGGAGGAGAAGATATAACGATGAACTGTACGAGCTGTACAGCGACACTGACCTAGTTAGCAGACTTAAAGTCCAACGGCTAAGATGGCTAGGTCATGTAGAGCGGATGGACATCAAAGATCCAGCCCGGAAGGTCTTCGAATCCAATCCCGAGGAACGGCGCAGTAGAGAAAGACCGCGATTCAGGTGGCGCACCCAGGTGGGAAAGGACCTCAACCAACATGGTGTGTGAAACTGGAGACAGCTATCTAGAGACCGAGCTGGCTGGAGACGCATGTTGGTTGAGGAACAGGTCCGCCCGTACTGTAGCGCGACCTCAAGTAAGTAAGTAATGTACCAATTAATTAACAAAACGCAGAAGTCATTGCTACAGCTTTATATGCTAAGCCTGCAAAAGAAGTAACATATAATATCGCTTATAACCAAAGGTTTTAGAATATCGGCTACTCAAAAAGTTTAGAAAAATAATAGGAAAAACAAGAAAAAATCCGAAATATCAGTTAAGATTAAGAAATAAACTAACTTCATCGATTTAATGATGTGGTAAAGACAGTACTAAAAGAAACACAAGCCAACTCGGCTACATTCTTAGATGCTGGTGAAGCGACTCTTTGGAGTACTGTAAAACCAAAATAACTCTAAACTAAATGAAACTGAAGGCTTTGTACTACAAAGAAATGCCCTAGGACCAACCTTGTGTATTCAAAAAAAATTCCATTGGTTATCAACGCCATTATCGCCAAATTTTCTGATTATATTGTTATAATGATGTCCGTTACGAAATCCGCAAAAAAAAAATTGTATTTGATAAATATAGTATTTGAAAAATGGTGTAACAAATAAAGCAAAATGAAATCGATGTATTTAAGCCTTGAAAAAAAAGAAATAATAATCCAATTTGTATTAATAGGTTAATAATTGCTTAATCTACTTCTGCTAAATGCTTTTTCTAAATTCTAAATTGAAAGATCATATATTACAAAGAAAAGAGAAAAGCTCAACTCGGTGTACCAAAAAATGTATTGGTTATTGGGAACGAGCTCCGAGCTATTTATCCAGAAAAAATTAATGAATAAGCAAGTACTGGAACCCCTAATATTGCAAAATAAATGCCACTCGCAAAATATTAAATTATCTCTGTATTAAGAAAACAA
This sequence comes from Eupeodes corollae, assembly GCF_945859685.1. Taxonomy (NCBI): domain Eukaryota; kingdom Metazoa; phylum Arthropoda; class Insecta; order Diptera; family Syrphidae; genus Eupeodes; species Eupeodes corollae. The sequence continues at coordinate 139,401,204 of NC_079148.1, read as the reverse complement.
CAGTCTACATAGTTGCAATGAAGTTGTAATGGTTACAGAAATGACTTAAAAATACGCCGTATCACATAATCTCCACAATATTTAGAGATTAGGAAGAAAAGCAGTCAAAAAATGTTCCTGGTAGGCAAAATCTGGTAGAAAATACCAGCAAAAAAACTGGTACAATAGTCCAGATTTCGTGGTAAATAACTCCAGATTCCATGGTAAATATCAAAAAACCAGAAATCTGGTAGAATCTAACAAGTACCAGGAGGAATTTTTTTTAACCAGATTTCCTGGTAGAAAAAAAATAGGACAAAATGTGGTAAAATACGCCAGATTTCGTGGAAATAACTCCAGATTTCCTGGTAAAAGAATCTGGTTTTATTTACCAGAAATCTGGTTTCCTGGAAAAATTTTTGACAACAAATTTTCTGGTAAATGTTACCAGCGTCCTGGTAGAAAGTATTTTTTCCTGGTAAAATGACAATTATCTGGAATCTGATAAATAGAACCAGGAAACATATTTTCTGGTATATTTTTTCTGCTAGATAAAACCAGTCTTCTGGTACTTATAACCAGAAATACTGGAAGTTTATCTTTTTTCTGGTAAATAAAACCAGGAATTTTATTGTCTAGTAAAGGGTGATTTTTTTGAGGTTAGGATTTTCATGCATTAGTATTTGACAGATCACGCGGGATTTCAGACATGGTGTCAAAGAGAAAGATGCTCAGTATGCTTTGACATTTCATCATGAATAGACTCACTAACTAGCAACGCTTGCAAATCATTGAATTTTATTACCAAAATTAGTGTTCGGTTCGAAATGTGTTTCGCGCTTTACGTCCGATTTATGGTCTACATAATCGACCAAGTGAGCAAACAATTAATGCGATTGTGACCAAGTTTCGCACTCAGTTTACTTTATTGGACATTCAACCAACCACACGAATGCGTACAGTGCGTACAGAAGAGAATATTGCGTCTGTTTCTGAGAGTGTTGCTGAAGACCGTGAAATGTCGATTCGTCGCCGTTCGAAGCAATTGGGTTTGTGTTATTCGACCACATGGAAGATTTTACGCAAAGATCTTGATGTAAAACCGTATAAAATACAGCTCGTGCAAGAACTGAAGCCGAACGATCTGCCACAACGTCGAATTTTCAGTGAATGGGCCCTAGAAAAGTTGGTAGAAAATCCGGTTTTTTATCGACAAATTTTGTTCAGCGATGAGGCTCATTTCTGGTTGAATGGCTACGTAAATAAGCAAAATTGCCGCATTTGGAGTGAAGAGCAACCAGAAGCCGTTCAAGAACTGCCCATGCATCCCGAAAAATGCACTGTTTGGTGTGGTTTGTACGCTGGTGGAATCATTGGACCGTATTTTTTCAAAGATGCTGTTGGACGCAACGTTACGGTGAATGGCGATCGCTATCGTTCAATGCTAACAAACTTTTTGTTGCCAAAAATGGAAGAACTGAACTTGGTTGACATGTGGTTTCAACAAGATGGCGCTACATGCCACACAGCTTGCGATTCTATGGCCATTTTGAGGGAAAACTTCGGAGAACAATTCATCTCAAGGAATGGACCGGTAAGTTGGCCACCAAGATCATGCGATTTGACGCCTTTAGACTATTTTTTGTGGGGCTACGTCAAGTCTAAAGTCTACACAAATAATCCAGCAACTATTCCAGCTTTGGAAGACAACATTTCCGAAGAAATTCGGGCTATTCCGGCCGAAATGCTCGAAAAAGTTACCCAAAATTGGACTTTCCGAATGGACCACCTAAGACGCAGCCGCGGTCAACATTTAAATAAAATTATCTTCAAAAAGTAAATGTCATTGACCAATCTAACGTTTCATATAAAGAATCGACGAGATTTTGCAAATTTTATGCGTTTTTTTTTTTAAGTTTTCAAGCTCTTAAAAAATCACCGTTTATATATTTTCCTCTTAGATAAAAACCATTCTTCTAGAGTATTTCACCATCAAATTTTAGTACAGTATATCTACCAAGCCATTCCCGCCAAATAATTGTAAACTACATGGCGCTTCCCATTATTTAGTTTAGAGAGAAATCTTTATTCCTTTTTTTTTTCTTGAACACATTAGAGACGATGTTGATGTAAATGTTTTCTTTAGGAATATTACCTATACACATAATATATCTTATGCGTTCTTTTTAGTAGAAAGAATACAATTAAATATGTGCTATGCAAAATTCATAATTTCATAAGCCGCTTACCATAATTTGGCGGGAAGAGCTTAATATTCTTCCAGAATTCAGCTACATTTTGAGTTAAATGTTATATTTTATGAGAATTCTGGTACATTTTTACCAGAAGAAAAAAAATATTTCTGGTATATTCTAACAGAATTCTGGTACATTTTTACCAGGAAAAAAAAATTCCTCGTATATTCTGCCAGAATTCTGGTTCATTTTTACCAGGAAAAAAATATTTCTGGTATATTTTAACAGAATTCTGGTACATTTTAACGAGGAAAAAAAATTCCTGGTATATTGTACCAGAATTCTAGTACATTTTTACCAGAAGAAAAAAATATTCCTGGTATATTCTAACAGAATTCTGGTTCATTTTTACCGGGAAAAAAATATTTCTGGTATATTTTACCAGAATTCTGGTACATTTTTACCAGAAGAAAAAAATATGTCTGGCATATTTTAACAGAATTCTGGTACATTTTTACCAGGAAAAAAAATCCTCGCATATTCTGCCAGAATTCTGGTTCAGTTTTACCAGGAAAAAATATTTCTGGTACATTTTTACCAGAAGAAAAAAATATTTCTGGTATATTTGAACAGAATTTTGGTACATTTTTACGAGGAAATAAAATTTCTGGTATATTTTAACAGAATTCTGGTTTATTTTTAACAGGAAAAAAATATTTCTGGTATATTTTACCAGAATTCTGGTACATTTTTACCAGAAGAAAAAAATATGTCTGGCATATTTTAACAGAATTCTGGTACATTTTTACCAGGAAAAAAAAAATCCTCGCATATTCTGCCAGAATTCTGGTTCATTTTTACCAGGAAAAAATATTTCTTGTATATTTTAACAGAATTCTGGTACATTTTTACCAGGAAATAAAATTTCTGGTATATTTTTACCAGAATTCTGGTACATTTTTAGCAGGAAATAAAATTCCTGGTATATTCTACCAGAATACTGGTACATTTTTAACAGGAGAAAAAAATATTCCTGGTATATTCTACCAGAAATCTGGTCTATTTTATCAGGAATTCTTCGAAAAATCTCGTGGTAAAGTTTACCAGAATTTTCTGGACCCTGGTTGGAATCTAGAAACCACTTTTTCTGGATAAATTTAGCGGGAAATCTGGTCACCGGTACCAGTTTTTTTTTTAGTGCAATCCCCAAAAGTTTAAATCAAGAAAGAAAATTAATTCTTCAATCTTTTATAGATTGATACTGATTACCGTAAGTTTAAGTACGGTAAGAGTATTACTTGTACCGATTTTTACCAAGTTTATTCTTAAAATTATTTTAATATTGACCAAATTTTTCATTCGATCTAAAAGTCTAAAGGTAACATCCTCTTTGTAGTGAGTCTTAACTATTTCAAGAATTGTTGAAGAGTGTATCGTTTCATTTTGAGTAATGATGTAGTTTTAACGAACAGAACTTCTAAAAAGAGACTTATTTCATGTTGTGAATTTTACTTCATTTTCGTACTAAAATTTAAACATGATTAAAAATTGACCCAAATTAAGTGAAAGTTATTTTTAAACTCTACTCCATGGCTTTTAGTAATCTTAAGGAAATGATAACCCTCTTAGATATTTGTTTCTATTTTCAAGCAATTTGTAAAAATTAATTTCAAATGATAAAAATTTTAAGTGGATTAAGCAAAGTTTTCACTCCAAATATTTTGTTCATTAAAGTAACAGGTTATATCAATATAATCCATCAGTACGGAATATTATTGAATGACTTGCCCATTTATAAAACCCAGTTTAAAATTAATCCATAAAAACTACTCATTTATGTAAATTTTATTCATTTACAAAACACGATGGATGTAAATGCATTTCTGTAGTTAGTGAAAATCATCAGGAAATTTGTATCTTGTTTTTGACAAAAACAGAAAAAGACCTTAATTCTATCGGTTTTACCACAAACTGTATACGAATGGGAGTTTCAATTTAATTTATTATTCGTCTTATATTACAGACCTTTCCATGTTATTAGTCCTAATGCCTTTTTTCGACACAAATTAAAATGTAAATTAATAGAATCAAGAAGAACAAAAAAAAAAAACAAGAAAGAAAAGAATTAATTTAGTGCTTGGATTCCGTTTTCATTGATTCAATTAAACTTATGTATAATGAGAAAGATATCCACATAAAAGATGTGGTTTTTTTATCTCTTACTGCAACTCGATATGAGGTTCAAGTTTCCACCGTGTATTTAGTGCATCAGTATCAACATCACCATCATTAAACTTAAGAGATACACCTTAAGTCGAACAAGATACATCCAAGAGATAACCTAACCACACAACATCACAAAATCTAGATACATTTGCCATCCAAAACACATGTAGTGTAGAAGAAGATACCTTTAGCTTGAGGAAGAGGATGACTATAAAGATGCAAAGATGCTGGATGCAAGGCAATGATGCACAGATGATAATGATGATGATGGTGTTGTGGTCCAGCGCACGCACTGCCAGATTTGTATCTGAATCTGAACATTGTATCTCCTCCTCCATCACCTTCACCACGGGTGCATCACTTATGGACGATAATAACTTGTTACAGCCATTACACTCAAGGCGCTAAGTGTGGTGACAGTTGTTGTCTCTTGAAAATATGTATACACTCGAGGCCAAGTATCTTCTGGCTCTAAGTATCTTTTGGATACACATTTCATTTTAAAAGAGCTACAAGTAAAAAGACACCACCATCACCGTTTTGGATTATCTCATCGTGGTGGTGGGCTTGTTTTTTTTTTTTTTATTGCATTTGTGGGTCTATTTTGAGAAGTCATTTCCGTAGATTTAGAGTGTTGCTTCACCCAACGATAGATAGAAATTCAAAAACAAACAAATAAAAAAAAGCTGCACGCCTTCTCAGATTCGTATCAGCAAAAATTAAGAAAGACAAATTAAATAGACGAAGTTGAGTTTTGTTGGTGCATCTATTTTTAGGAAAATGATGGGAAAAATGCCTAATTTTTTGGAATTGGTTTTTAAGCAAAAAGCGTGGGGTACGTTACAAATTAAATAGAAATATAGGAGGAGAATCGATTTTTATAAGAGATCGATTTCGGCGATTCCGAGTTACTGTTTGATGTGTTTTTTATGCTTTGATAAAATCGTTTTTAAATACTCTTACTCATTGCCAGACGCCACGCCACGCCACGAAACGCCAAAGACCAGATGGTGAAAGAAAAAAAAATATAATAAAATTCGTGATGTTTTTTAAGTTTGATGTGTTCTGCGAGGAATTATGAAATAAAACAAAAATTAACAACACAGAAAATATCGGGAAAGTGCGAGTTGCTATGCACAGCCCAATATCCAGAGATGAAAAGCCATCAGATATCAATCTGGTAAGATGAGAGAAATCATTTTCATATCATTGTGAGAGTAAAATATACTTTTATAAAGCTGTAGATACTTTGTTTCTTTATTTCATAATTTTATGAGGAAAACATCAAATTCATACTGAAATCATGACGCTATTAATAATAAGCATCCACATCAACAGCGATTTAAAGACGAATGAATTGAAAAGTCATTCATCAACGAAGAAATTTTCATTTCTCAGAATATAATAGGTTTATTTACAGTATTCACTTAAGTTTAAACAAAAACTGTACTGATGGTATTTCGGAACATAAATCTGAGAAATCGAATATTTATTTCATTTGTTTGTTATTTGTTGCATGATGGAGAGAGAGGCATGTGTTAATAATTTACTGCTGATGCCGCCAGACTTTTCGGAATTATTTTCAAAACTGGCGAATTTCCCAGAATAAAATTGTATTTATATAAAAAATTCCAAAATTATATTCCTATTACTTCCTATGAGTAAGAATAAATATGAATCGACAGTCAACAAGTAGTTTTTCAAGATTACAAAAAGGGAAATGGATTCTAAAATATTATTTAAATGAGTCCATAAAACTTCAGAGATTTGTTTTCTAAAGTATTTGGGGTCAAAAACTTAAGAGTCTGTATATTATTAAAGGTTATGGTGGCAAATAGTGCGTTCACAGTTGCTGGTGACGTGGGCAACTCTAAGAACGTCACCAACTTGACAAAGGAGGCGGTGCCGACCTAACGCTGCTGCCGCCGCCACTGTGGTATCATAAAAATGAGAAATAGGAAATTATTATCAAATTAGAAAAGATTTATTGGGTTTATTTTAATGAATTTTGAAATGTTTTTTTTTTTTTTAATTCTTATTTTGTAGATTTATACACAATTTTTTATTATTTGTTTGAAGGCGTCAGCTATAATTTTCATTATAAAATAAAATTTGATTCTAATTTTTACAAAGTGAAAATTTGTTTGATGGTAAAAAAATATAATTATTTATTTGAACTTAAAATTAATTTTGAAAAGCTTATAAATAAAATGTATCCAAAAGTCTCCGAAACAGAATAAAACTATGTGCTCCTGGGTTATAAAAGGTCGAAAAACGTTAATTTTCACTAAGACTAGATTAAATACCCCAGGTGGCACTCCAGTTAAACTGGTAAATCCATTCTCTTACGAGGTCGGTCCTATAGATTCTTGGAAGGACCAATTATTGCTTACAAATATTGAGAGACGGAGTTCAAAGATGCAAAGGACTCCCCCAAACAAATTTACTTCAGGGGTTACATCATCGAAAACCTCAAACAATACTAAAGGGTGATTTTTTTGAGGTTAGGATTTTCATGCATTAGTATTTGAAAGATCACGCGGGATTTCAGACATGGTCCAAAGAGAAAGATGCTCAGTATGCTTTGACATTTCATCATGAATAGACTTACTAACGAGCAACGTCGAATTTTTAGTGAATGGGCCCTAGAAAAGTTGGCAGAAAATCCGTTCTTTTATCGACAAATTTTGTTCAGCGATGAGGCTCATTTCTGGTTGAATGGCTACGTAAATAAGCAAAATTGCCGCATTTGGAGTGAAGAGCAACCAAAAGCCGTTCAAGAACTAACCATGCATCCTGAAAAATGCACTGTTTGGTGTGGTTTGTACGCTGGTGGAATCATTGTACCGTATTTTTTCAAAGATGCTGTTGGACGCAACGTTACGGTGAATGGCGATCGCTATCGTTCAATGCTAACAAACTTTTTGTTGCCAAAAATGGAAGAACTGAACTTGGTTGACATGTGGTTTCAACAAGATGGTGCTACATGCCACACAGCTCGCGATTCTATGGCCATTTTGAGGGAAAACTTCGGAGAACAATTCATCTCAAGGAATGGACCGGTAAGTTGGCCACCAAGATCATGCGATTTGACGCCTTTAGACTATTTTTTGTGGGGCTACGTCAAGTCTAAAGTCTACACAAATAAGCCAGCAACTATTCCAGCTTTGGAAGACAACATTTCCGAAGAAATTCGGGCTATTCCGGCCGAAATGCTCGAAAAAGTTACCCAAAATTGGACTTTCCGAATGGACCACCTAAGACGCAGCCGCCGTCAACATTTAAATGAAATTATCTTCAAAAAGTAAATGCCATGGACCAATCTAACGTTTCAAATAAAGAATCGATGAGATTTTGCAAATTTTATGCGTTTTTTTTTTTAAAGTTCTCAAGCTCTTAAAAAATCACCGTTTATATATGTTAAAAACATCAGCGAAAAAGGAACCAAGATCAACAACAAAGTCAAAGAGAAAGACCAATCAAAATCAAAGAACTACTTTGAAGAATGGAAAATTGAAATAGCGGTAAGAAAACAACTTGAAGTTCAGCTGCAAGTGAAAAAACTCGCAGAGAAAGTTTCCTTGCTTGACAAGAAAGATTCAGAGTCCACGATTCAGTTAAGTCCAAAATATATTGATCTTGAATATGAAACTGATGAAGAAGAGCTCTTGTTTGAAACTGAGAGAAAGAAAAATAACCGTAGTTCCAAGACTCGTCCAAGAAATCAGAAAAGCTCTAAAACCGAAAATAGCAAAGAGTTGATTACAGTAACTAAAGAAGCGAATAATATGGTAGCTGTTGCTAAATCATTAGCTTAAGCTAAAGGCAGCTACAAAATTATACCACCACCAATTATGATCTCAGACTCTTTTGGAGATCTTAAGAAAATAATAGAAAAATGAAGGCACTAAAAAAGATTGCAAATACACATCGTAAAACAAAGACAACTGGAAAGTCACAGTCGAAGAAGCTGACGAGTATAGATCTGTCACTGAAGAACTGAGCAAACACCAAATACAATAGTACTCATATGAGAACAAAGCTACAAGGTCAATAAAAGTAGTAGCCAGAGGTCTTCATTCCTCGTGCTCTCCCGAGGAAGTAGTAGAAGATCTTGTACAAAAAGGCTTCCAAACCCTTGATGCAGTCAATCTATTTAAGAATGAGACAATTAAAAACTCCTCTGGAGAATCGATGGCAAGTAAGAGGTTATTACCTTTATTCATGCTAAATTTTGACAGCAATCAAAGTCTCATGCAGATTTAGCTGTAAAATTGAACCAGAAAATCTAAAGTTGTTCCGCAGTGCAAAAGTTGCCAAGCTTTTGGTCATACCCAAAAACACTGCAACCGAGAGTTTGCTTGTGTAAAGTGCGAAGGAAAACATGCAACTAAAAATTGTCCTATGAGCAAAGATCAGAAAGCAAAATGTGTGAACTGCAAGGGTAATCACCCGGCAAGCTATAGAGGCTGCCCAGTTGCCAAAAAATTCCAAGAGCTCAGAAGCAAAAATAGATCTGCTAGGGACAAACCCAGAAACACAGTAAATAACGATTTAACTGCTGAAAACAATACTAAGAAGGAACCGCCTAAAAAGGCTATTCTAAGATTGTTAAAAATGTGCGGAAGAATGAAGAGACTTCCATAAAAGAAATGCTACAACTTATTCTTAAAAGAATTGATAAACAGGATTTGAATATCAAACTGCTAAGCGAAAAAGTCGCTCTTAAAAAAACAGTGATGGACAGAACACTTAAAAACGCTACATGGAATGCAAACGGTCTTATACAACATTCATCCGAATTCAAAATCTTCTTAGCTCTAGAACATATCGATATTTGCCTGGTGTCCGAAACTCATTTCTCCAATGGGCAAAGTCTAGATAATGTAATAGAAAACTATTCATGTTACCACGCTCCACTTCCAGCTGACAAGGCAAGAGGTGGATCGGCGATTCTTATAAAAGAAAGCTTAAAACATTGTGAAGTAGAAAAGTTTACTAGTGAAAATATGCAAGTAACAACTATAAGTACTGTTATGAAAAGAAAGAGTTTAAGATAGCAGCTATATAATGCACAACAAAAGGCAAAAGACTTTTCCAAACAGGCCGTAAATACAATTGCGAATTCTATTCCTCCAGGTCGCCAACTTACTGGCCTTCCGATACTAACAAAATACCAGACCTTATCGACTTTTTCATAGCTAAAGGAATCAAACGAAATCACATTAGTGTCGAAGGTAATTATGACCTGCCATCAGATCATACTCCAGTGATTCTATCACTAAGTGAATCGGAAGTACTAGAAAAAAGTAGTCCAAAGCTTGTAAATAAGAAAATAAACTGGAGTGATATTAGAGAAAGGCTTTTAAGTTTTATAAATTAAAGATTTCCCATGGATACAATCGAGCAAATTGACCATGAAGTGGAAAAATTTATTGCTGATGTGAAACAAGCCGCTAAAGAAAGTACTACAACATTTTCTAATAGATGACAAAATGAAATAAAATATCCTTTATAATAAGAGAGTTGATAATAGAGAAAAGAAGAGCTCGAAAAAAATGGCAAAATAGTAGATTTCCAGATGATAAAACAACGTTTAACCGTATAAGCAACAATCTTAAAAAACAAATTTACTAATTCAAAAATGATTCACTCAGTACATTTCTTAGGAATTTAACCACTGATGCTTCAACCGATTTTTCGCTATGGAAAGCAGCCAAGCGCCTGAAAAGACCGCAGTTTCAAAACTCGCCCTTGAAATCTAAAGATGGGAAATGGATCGGGAACCCAAAAGAAAAAGCACACCTTTTCGCTGAACATCTTGCGAATGTTTTTAAGGCATACTCATCAAACGCGGCTGAAAATAGCTTGCAGTTTGTTGATAAGATAGATGAAAGTAAAATACCAATTGTAAGACTTAAAGAAATAAAAAGTATGTGTTAACATCAACTATCAAATAAAAAATCACCAGGTTACGTTCTAATTACTGCTCAGGTTATGAAAAAATGACATTGAAAGCCTTCATAAAACTCCAATATATAATAAATGCATGTCTTAAGCACCGGTATTTCTTACACCATTGGAAAATTCCTGACGTAATTGTAAACCACCTATAGAAGTGTCGGCTTACAGACCAATATCGCTTATCCCAATTATGGCAAAAGTTTTTGAAAAACTGCTTCTGAAGAGACTTAGCAAAATTATAGATGAAAGAAAGTTAATCCCAAACCATCAGACAGAAACGAATGCGGTGATCAAAGATCTGCAAAATGGCAAAGCACCAGGGTTGGATCCCATTCCGGGGGTATTCTTTAAGTTCGGTTCTGAAGATCTCATACAAACAGTAACAAACTTAAGCAATGACATCCTTGAGAAGGCTTATATGCCTCGAGATTTCAAGAAAGCTTTTATATTCCCAATCTATAAAAAGGGCTCCAAATCCGATCCAACCAACTATAGGGGAATATCCTTTTGAAACGTATCGTACAAAATTTTTACGACTATTTCACAACGGCTGGGCGCCTTACGTCTTGGATCAACTACAATAATATGATGAAAGAGTACGAAGTGGGATTTAGAGCTGGATACTCAACTGTCGACCAAATTTTTGTATTTCGTAATGTAGCTGAATCTTTTGCAGCGTAGGGAAAGAAATTATTATACGCGTTCTTTGTGGATTTTTAAGGCTGCATTCGACCCAGTAGATAGAAGATCGTTGATGTACAAATTATACTGCAAGGGAATGCCTCACAAATTCGGAAGAGTCATAGAAAATCTGATAGAAGATACATGGGCTGCTGTCTGGAATGGCGAAGTAGTATCAGAATGGTTTGAAACAAAAATTGGAGTCAGGCAAGGTTGTGCTCTAAGCCCTTTGCTGTTTGCGCTATTTATCGACGATGTTAAGGACATTTTGCCTAGTGGCAGTACTACTATCAAATCACTCCTGTTTGCGGATGATATAGTGATTCTAGCTTATTCACCGGGAACACTACAACCGATTATGCGAATACTGTGCCAAATGGAACCTAGTGTTCAACCAAGAGAATCCGAAGATCATGATCTTCAATGTAGTGAGAGGCAGACTACGAATAAATGAGAAGTGGCACTACAATAACGAAAGACTTGAAGTTGTCAGTGAATACCTTTTAGTGATCTTCACCTGCAATTTAAAAATGGAAAATCATTTGAAAGATAAGCTTCCAAGGGCAAAAACTGCAATAAACTAAACTTGTAAGATGTGTTTCTCCAACAAATATCTAAACCATAGTACGAAATTTAAAGTTTTTGAATCTGTTGCAGAATCAATCATGCTTTACTCAGCGCAAGTATTGGAAGGTCAGCAATATGATGAAGTTTAAAAACTTGTATGCTTCTACTTAAAAACGCATGTTCAGACTACCATCAAACACACCAAAATATGTGTTGAACCTGGAAACTGGATTATCACCGTTATAAAGATCTTAAAAATGGATAAAGGTCGACTTCCAAACAAGATCATGATGATAACAGTGAGTAGAAAAGTTGGATGGTATGATGAGTGGCTGGATCATGCACGTTTGTGTAATTTCGATCTAAGCCTAGACCAAGAGCTTCCCTATAACTGGAAACAGAGACTCTACGAGATCATTTCCAACACAGATATAAACTGCAGGAATGAGTATGAAAGTGAAGCAAGAGGATCCCTTTACAGATCGGTGTACAGTACACTCAACTATAACTTTCAACATGCAAACTACTTCACATGATTTCATCTCAATGATGCTAGGGGCGAGGGTAGAACTTCTTCCGCTTAGTTATAGGATAGAGTCAAAGAAGCTACTGTACCTCTCTTTTCTTACAAAAAAGCTAATGGTAATAATTGGGGCTTACAATCCAGAATCACGCAATGGCTATACACATCGGTAATCAGACCGATTTTAATGTACGGTTAGACAGTAATGGACTGCTTTAGAGAAAGCTATAAACCTATATAATTTAAATAAAGCCCAACGTTCAGCTCGCCTATGTATAAGCGCATCGCTTCGCACGACCCCGTGTGCGGCACTTGAAACCTTACTCTAATTAACACCTCTTGACATGTTTAAAAAAAATAAGAATAAGAACAACATTGGCAAGTATTAAGAATCAATTCCAAAGAACATAGACTACACCATCCCTCAACTGCGATTCGACAGAAATTTCGTGATTTCTATGCCTCCCAGATCTTTCTGGAAGGAAAGGACATTCTTGGAATATGGGTCAATCCCATTTTTATACAGATGGTTCAAGAACAAAAGAGGGAGTTGGTGGAGGTGTGTGCTCTGAACGACTGAAATTAAGTCTCTCATTCCGCCTTCCCAATCATTGTAGCACGTTCCAGGTGGAACTATTGGCGATAAAAAAAGTCTTGTCCTGGCTAAAAAAAACCAGACATTATCAACTGATATCCTTATCTTCTCAGATAGTCAGGCCGCTATCAAATCTCTGGACTCTGTCTCTACAAACTCTATAACAATATATAATAACTGTCGATCATATTCACCTTTGCTGGATGCCGGGCCATAGATAAATTTCAAAAAACTATGAGGCAGATGAACTCACCAGAAATGGTACATTACAACCCATTTTACCACGTTTGGAAAATGCTGGAATAAAAATCACTACATGGAAATAATTGCTACTGAATGACGCTATGAAGATGGCATACACCAGGTGGGATAACATCACACAGACTTAAAGCGATCAAGGTACTTGCTATTTATAAGTAGATCGCATATAAGCTCAATAATAAGTGTCCAAAACAGGCACTGTCAATAGGACAGCATGCTGAGTGGCTCGGCGTATTCTCAAATGACTTTTGCTGAGGCTGTATAGACGAGAAAGAGGAGGAAACACTTATTCACCTTTTCTGTAAATGCCCTGATCTACCTCAAAAACACAAGAATTACCTTCGAGACTTCTTCTTTAACGATCTAAACGATCTTAATAATATCAGCATAATCAGTCTCAGTTTTCATTAAGCTTAGGAGGAAGCCTACAGATTCATGTGGTATCATAATATGCCATTAAACTGGCCTAAGGTTGTCAGTTTCTATCATGACAGCCACTTTAACCTTACCTTACGTAACTTAAGCACTTAATAAGTCCCGCGATAAAATTTAGAAACATTCTACCTTACTTAACGTAAGCACTTAATAAGTCCCGCGATAAAATTTAGAAACATTCTATGTGTAGGGTTTTTTTTTTCAATTGGCGTGAGTAGATTTTGGCGCCCCGTGGAGGCCATTTTGTTTTGGTGGTATCAGTCAAATATTATGTTAATGATTCAGTTGATTATGCCAAATCATCATGTCAAGTTACAAGATTAAACAGCAGGTTCAAATGATAAAACTTTATTATCAAAATGAGTGATCGTTAACGCAAACGTTGCGTGCATTGCAACTATTTTACGTTAGACGTGTGGTCCTTCAAAGTCGACACTTCAACGTTTGGTGGCCAAGTTTGAGATGACCGGTTCAGTAAACAATCAGCCAACACCCGTACGTTTAAGAAACTCGAGATCGACCGAGAAAATCGGCATGGTCCATGAAAGTGTACAGCAGAGCCCGAGGCAGTGTATTCCTAGCCGTGCTCAAGAATTTGGCTTTCGCAGACTTCAACTTGGCGAATTTTGCGTCGGGACTTAGGACTACACCCGTACAAGATCCAGCTGATCCAACTGACCTAGGAGGTCAAAGTTCATAACAACAGACAATACCGTTTGTTCGCTGACTGAGACTTGAATTGTTTAGAAGAGGACCAACATTTTGGCCGACAAATCATCTTTAGTAAAGGGGCGCATTTTTTTATGAATGGCGGTTTTAATAAGAAAAACTGCTGTATATGGGACGATACCAACCCACAATATGGTCAATAGGTGATAATGCATCCTCAAAAAGTTACCGTTTGGTTTAGATTTTAGACCGCCTGGCAGGGTAATTGATCCGTACTTTTTTAAAAATCGACGTTAATGAGGCGGTCACCGTCAGCAGCGAGTGCTACTTAACGATGATAACTAATTTCTTATGGCCCAAATTGAACCATATGGACTAAGACGACATCGGTTTCAAGCAGGATGGCGCTACACGCCTTACAGCAAACGCCATTTCATTATATTTTAATACCTATGAAAAACCCTTAAAATGTACAAAAATTAATAAAAAACAGCTTTAAGGCTTTTCAAAAAAATAAGTTTTTTTTAATGATATTGTTTATTGTCTCGAAATATCAATATGAAAGCTTTTAAGTTTTCAGAACTGCTCAATAACACTGTCCCTAGAGCCGAAATAAAAGATTTTTAGAAGGATGTCTGCGTGCGTGTGAACGTACGTTAGAACCCTCGTTACGTTTTGTTTTTGTCGTCCAAAGCTCAAAAACCAGAATAGATATCGACTTCAAATAAATTTTGTTATACAGGTAATAAGGCAGAAAGATGCAAAAAAGGCCAAAAAGAACATTTTGGTTAACCCTAAATATCTCATGAACAAAAAACGCTGGAGACTTAAATTGAACTTCTTAGACATAGAAGGTGCTTTTAACAACGTCCTTACAGAATCCATAGAAGAATCGCTCGTTAAGTTCGGTGTAGAAGACTTCATTGGAGAATGGATTATTTCCATGCTCAGTGGTAAGAAGATTCGAACATCTCTAGGCAATACAATCGCAACAAAACACGTGAGTAGGGGAACACCGGTGGTGTTCTTTCGCCTCTTCTATGGCTTCTGGTTATGGATACAATTCTCGTTAAATAAGAAAGATGTGGAGTGAAGGCGGAAGCCTACGCGGATGATTTGGTGCTATTGGTGTCAGGAAAGAACACCTCTGTGATTAGTGAAATCACGGACTCAGCTTTGAAGAAAGTTAGCAACTGGGCCACTAGTTGTGGACTAGGAGTTAACCAAAGTAAAACTCAACTGTTGCTCTTTACCACCAAAACTAAAGAACAGCCCTTCACGCTACCTCGACTCAATGGTCAACTCCTATCATTGTCTTCCAGTGCAAAATATTTGGGAATTATACTCGACCCTAAACTAAACTAGAAACTAAAAATTGAAGTACGGGTTATGAAGGCCTGTGTTGCCTTCTATCCCTGCAGCAAAATTTTCGGCAAAAAGTTGGGACTTCAGTCGAAGATGATTTTATATACATGTACACAGCCGTAGTACGTCCAATCTTAACATATGGGTCGATTGTGTAGTGGCCTGCTCTTAGCAAAGCCTATAATATTGATAAGCTAAAGAAGGGTCGTGCGTACTTGCCCAACGGACGCCTTGAACGTTATTTTGGATCTTCTACCAATCGACCTTTTTATTAAATACATAGTTTCCTGCAGCGCTATTAGGCTGAAGGAATCAAATTGCTGGTTTTCAAAACCTTATGGTCACAGCAACACTACGAAATTCATTTCCTCAGATATTATCTCGGTAGACACTAACTACTGCACTCCTACTTTGAGCCTTAGTAAGGGTTTAAAGGTTATCTTCCCATCCAGAGATGATTGGGAGGATGACATCGCGTCGATAGGTTTCGACACAACCATCTTTACTGACAACTCAAAGATGGAGTAAGGATCTCTTTCTTTGATCTTTTCTAAGTCCCTAAATGTAGCTAAATCCTTTAGGATTCCTGACTTTGCTAGTGTATTTCAGGCTGATTTGCTGGCAATAAGGTAGGCATGTAAGATACTTAAACGAAGCCCAAACCAAAACCGAAATGCGGCTATCTTTACAGACAGTCCGACAGCTGTCAAAGCCATTAACTAGCCCACATCTTCACCTTAGTTGGTCATGCAATGCCGCGATGGGCTTTCGAGCCTGAATATTAACCTAGGTGTCACCCTGATCTGGGTTCCGGGCCATAGTGGTATTTTAGGAAATGAAGGGGCTGACGAGCTAGCCAGGCATGGATCGGCCCTTCATAGCTCACTTGCGGAAATAGTTAGCATTCCTCTTGGTGTTATGAAGGGTAAAATCTTTTCTATCTACCAAACTGAATCAAAGGTGGAGCAATTTACCCAACTGCATTATATCTAGGAAGATATGGCACACCTATAACAAAACCCGAACAAACGATCTTCTATGCAGGCCAAGGCAAGACATAGCCAGGATTGTTGCGGTTTGTACCGAACATTGGCCTATAGGAGTTCATGCAGAGAAGTTGGGTATCTCTTACAACACCTTTGGCCGTAGCTGTAGTGACCAAAGAGAAAGTGAAACGATAATTTTGAAAAAAATCGAGTCGACAGTTTTCTAATTAAAAATAAAAACCTTAAAAAACATAACTCAAAGTTGGTAAAAATTTACTTTCGTGTCAAATAGATTTTCAAAAATTAAAAATATTGTCTTCAAACTTTTTTTTTCACGAAAAATATTGTTTTCAATATTTAGTATTTTTTTATAAGAATCCAACAGCCCGTTTTTTTATAAAAAATTAAAGCCTACAAAAAATAATACGCAAATTTGGTAAAAATTAATGGTCCGTTCAAATTAACTTCATTTACACAAAATCTAAGAAATGCTACTTAGATTGGTAAAAATTAGTTTTCGACTTAAAATCTATTTAACGAAACTAGATTTTCAAACTAAACTATTTTCTTATATGAAAAATATTGTTGGTAGTTTAAAAATGTTTAAAAATAATTCAACTAACAACTTTTTTAACATAACAGGAAAACCAACAATCTTTTAAACAAGACAAATCGATGGACGGGATGGGAAGTTATCAGTGTGGGTCGCATCCCAGAATTTTTTTTTGTTTAATTTTTTAATTTAAAGAAAATCAACACCACACTTTCACTTATATCTTGATTTCTCAGGAACCGCTTAGCCGAATTCGATAATATGTCAGAAAAAAGAAGAAATAGAACTTTACTACTTGGAAATCATTTCATAGTTTTTATAACGAAAACATTAAAAATGTACATTTTTCTTATAAAATACGGAAACGAACTCGATTGCTTCTGGTTTTTGTATTTCCTCTGTACCAATAGTAGAAATTTTTGTTTTCGAAATGTAACTAAATTGATAGATTAACAGAAAAAATAGACTAAAACACTGAAGCTTCAAATCGAAGTAGTAATCTTTTAACTTTCTTTACAGCAAGTTTTAAATATGTACCTTTAAAAATAGCCTTTCAATTATTTAAAATATAAGTATTTGATGTTAAAACGTAGTTATCAAAAAGCCTAGTATATTTAAGAAATGTTTAAAGTGCGTGCATATTTATATACTATGAACAGTGCAATGGTAGCCTTAATGCAGTTTAATTTTTTTATTTTGGTTTTGAAGCATAATGCGACTATAATTTTCTGTCATTAATTTTTATGATGATAAATGATAGATCATCGAGTTTGTTATTATTTTGAAATTTTCCTATTTTAAGTTAAATCATCACTTTATTTCAATTACGTAGTTTATGCAACTTAAAATGTTTTCGTTCCGTAATTCTCGTCACGCCAGCATTTTACAAATTTTAGTTTTCCATTACCATTTGCATCAGAAAGTCTTATTTAAGTATAGAGTGATTCTATCTAATGTGGGAACACTATCAATATTTATAATCTTTTATACAAAAATTTAAATAGTTATATCTTAATTATATAGATATGCTTCAGATGAATGACTTTACATTTAAAATGTGCTAATGGAATGTTTAACTTTTCCTACATTATTGGATGTAAAACTTTGAACCGCCTTAAGTCATAGAAAGTATTCAAAAAACTATTTTCGTTAATTTTATGAAGCCAAAGAAGTCAAGAAAATATGCCAACAAAATAACATTGAGTATTCGACATGTTGCTATCTCCCAAGCAACATGTTGCCGATTTAACAATATTCTCTCAGTAAAGTTGCAAGAAATAGCTTACAAATTTAAATTTCTTCCACAGAATTACACAAAATTGAAATAAGGTCCTTAAAGTATTGTTGAATACAGAAAAGTATAATTTGTACTAACAAGAATCTATAAAAATCAGAATATATCCTTCTATGAATATTTCAGAAATTTGTAAACTTAGTTAAGAATTCCTGAAATTGTAAGATCCTACAAACCGTGGGTAAACCCATTCCGGATGAATTTTCATTTGAAAAACATTCTCTACAACCTGTTGCAAAATAGAAGACAAAAAATTGAAAAACTTTTCTCTACCTTGTCACAAATAACGTAACATGAATAAGCTATATCACCTTCCTTAAAATTCTTAGAATCTAAGAAGAAAAATACGGAATGAAAAATAAAACCTTTTTTTCTAAATGGCACGTTGAGAGATGAAGAGAATCTTCAGTCTTCATCACTAACTTGCATTTATAAACGGGCCAACGAAAACAACCAAAGCCTTGTGGTCGTCGTCGTCGTCGTGCCAATTTAATTAGCATAATTTCAAGAAGCAGGCACAAGCAGTCAGTCGGCTTATTTCAAGATGACAACAAAAGCAAAAAAAAAAGTCAAATGGAAAACTCAAAAATTAAAATTTTCTCAAGACATCTTAGACCGCTGTGGCGGCGGTGGCATAGCGTATTCATGCGCTGCTGCTGCTTCTACTGTTGCTGGCTGATTTTAAGAAGAATGTGTCACTATGCGTGGATATGATAAAATGAAGATGAGGACCGCTACTTTTCCAATGTAATTTATGACTTGACATGCTGCATTTCAAATGGTTTTTATATACATAGTATTTTTTTTTTAAATATTTTTGTTTGTTCCTTTTTAAGAACGTAAACATTTTGTCATATTTATGACATTTAAATTATGACAAATACAATTAAGTTTATGTTTAAATAGCGAAGTTATGTAGTTCAAATATGGTGCACAAGAAAAAACAAAAAACAAGACAAAAAGAAATTGTATCTAAGAGATGGAGATTGTGATGAAGAATTGTGAATAATTGGATATTAATTTTCTTTGAATATTTCAAATGGATCTATAAAATTAAACATAAATGCAGTTAAGAGCATTAA
Source organism: Eupeodes corollae (assembly GCF_945859685.1). Taxonomy (NCBI): domain Eukaryota; kingdom Metazoa; phylum Arthropoda; class Insecta; order Diptera; family Syrphidae; genus Eupeodes; species Eupeodes corollae. The sequence goes on along the minus strand of NC_079148.1, from coordinate 139,381,829 downwards.
AGAAAAGAAAAGTTTCCATATAGAGATTTTAGATTGGAATCTTGTTTTTCGAAGAAGTACGTATAATTGGAGTATGTAATTGGTCTAAGAAACCTTTTAGATTTCAAACCATGATTGGAGATTTAAAAAAGGTTGAATAATTTGTGCCTTTGGAATTTCTTAGTTTTAAATAAAAAGTTGTAATATTCATGTTTTCATTTTTAAACTTGTAACTTTGAAAAAAGTTCCGAGAAATTTCAAGTTATTTCTATTTTTGGGAATCCGTTTCGATAGGGAAAAAAATTATGTACTTTTATTTTTAACTTTGTACACTGCAACTTTTATCTGAGAAAATTGTATGTTAAAATATAAATTAAATATAATTTTACAATAGGAAGGTAGATAGGTAGAAATGGCGATCTCAAGGCAACCTAGCTTGAGATCCAATTAGTGCTGTAGTGCGCCGTTTTGATACCAAAAACTCGTTTGACCTGTGATAGAAAGGGAAAGATTTATAGAGAAGCTTCATAGCGATTATGTTAGAGCCATTTTGTCACATTGAGAAAAAAGATTAGGTCTCTAATCTTTGTCTCAGATAGCTCATCAAGTTCTTGAAAGAATGCTTTTCCAAAGCATTTCATTCTGGTATTTGCCAAAGCAAGACATTTGCAGAGGAAATGGATTATGGTTTCACTTTCTCTTTGGTCACTACAGCTACGGCAAAAGGTGTTGTAAGAGATACCCAACTTCTCTGCATGTACTCCTATAGGCCAATGTCCGGTACAAACCTCAACAATCCTGGCTATGTCTTGCCTTGGCCTGCATAGAAGATCGTTTGTACGGGGTTTGTTATAGGTGGGCCATATCTTCCTAGATATAATGCAGTTGGGTAAATTGCTCCACCTTCGGTTTGATTCAGTTTGGTAGATAGAAAAGATTTAACACTTCATAGCGCCAAGAGGAATGTTAACTATTTCCGCAAATGAGCTATGAAGGGCCGATCCTTGCCTGGCTAGCTCGTCAGCCCGTTCATTTCCCACGATACCACTATGGCCCGGAACCCAGATCAGGATGACACCGAGGTTAATATTCAGGCTCGCAAGCTCATCGCGACATTGCTGGACCAATTTATATGAATATGTGGCTGAGTTAATGGCTTTGACAGCTGCCTGACTTTCTGTAAAGATAGCCGCATTTCGGTTTTGGTTTGGGCTTTGTTTAAGTATCTTACATGCCTCCCTCATTGCCAGCAGTACAGACTGAAAAACGCTAGGAAGGTCAGAAAGCCTCAAGGATTTAGCTACATTTAGAAACTCAGAAAAGATCCCAGTACCAAGTCCGCTCTCCATCTTTGAGCCGTCAGTAAAGATGGTTGTGTCGAAACCTATCGATACGATGTCATATTCCCAATCTTCTCTGAATAGGAAAATAACCTTAAAACCCTTACTAAGGTTCAAAGTAGGAGTGCAGTAGTCAGTGTCTACCGAGATAATATCTGAGGGAATCAATTTCGTTGTGTTGCTGTGACCATAAGGTTTTAAAAACCAGCTGTTTGATACCTTTAGCCTAATAGCGCTTTTATAAGCGAAGTTACCAGCCTGAAGTCCACGCAAGGTACCATTCTTTACGAAAAGGCATGTGCCAAAGAGAAAGTCGTCTCTTTTGCGCCCAAGGGTCGTCGAGAATACAGCAAAATGCAGCATACGATCAACGGTACACTATAAAAACAGTGAAGCATGGTGGAGGAAAAATGATTGCAATGGAAAGACTTAAAGTCTTCGAGAGGAAGATACTAAGGATATGCACCGTTCTACAATTCGACCGTCAACGACAGAAGCACTATAGTTATCGAAGAGTCTACGAAGAAGCTGAAATCAAGCCACTTGACCAGTTAATTGCACAGGCAGCAAGGAAGATAATCACCAAAGTCGCCAGCCACCCTAACCAATTAATGAGAAGGATGACCAATCAGGAACGATACCTGGACCCGAGATACCTTTGTGGTATGGATATCTTGGACAAACTCCCCACTGGCGACGACGACGTCTCCTTCTATGCTGGCCGGAGTCAGCATACTACTGCGGCTGAACACCACCACACCCAACCAATCTCCATCAGGGCAACCGTGATTGAACAACCCGAGATGAACCTCACCAACGAAACTCTTTTTTTAGCCATTGGGTATACCAACAAGACTATGACCCAAAGCTTACGTCGAAAAAGGCAAAATGATGGTTTGCGCAGAAGAAGTTATCTGTTATGGAGTGGCCCGCTCAATCCTCCGACCTTAACCTCATCGCAAACATGTGGGGAGATGTTAAGAACGCAGTTCATAGAATCCGTCAAGAATCCGATAGAATTGTGGGAAGCAGTGCTTGATTCGTGGAACGCAATACCAGTCGAGAGGTGTCAGGTTTTAGTGGACTCGATGCCACGTAAATGCGAAGCAGTCATAAAAAACAAATATTATGCAACTAAGTACTAATTGTAAGCTAACATTATTTGTATACTTTCGTCTATACGTCTCGGTTCCATGTTTGGTATGTAGTTATTAAATGGTTATAAAAAAAGGTTACATTTGAATTCCGTTAAAAAATGTTGATCTGTTTTTGAGACATCGAATTTCGTTAAAAAAAAAATGTTTAATTAGTAAAGAAGTTCACGAGAAAATTTAAAAACAAAAAAAGAAGCTGGAATGCGACCCACACTGATAACTTCCCATTCCGTCTGTCGATATGTCTTGCAGCAACATTCTTCATATAAAGAAAGAGTTTAGTTTGAAAATCTAGTTTTCATAAATAGATTTGTAGTAGAAAAAAAAATGTTAACCAATTTAAGTAGCATTTCCTAAATTTCTACAAATTGGATGAATAAAATTTATTTGAGAGATATAAAGAACCGAATATCAATTTTTAGTAAATTTACATGCTTTTTTGTAGATCTTAATTAAAAAAAACGGACTAATGGATTAAAAAAAAAAACAACTACTGAATATCGAAAAAAATATTTTCTGTGAAATAAAAAATTTTTGAAAAGCTATTTGAGTCGAAAGTAAAAAACTGTCAGTTCGATTTTTCTCAAAATTTTTGAGAATATTGAAAACAATATTTTTATAAGATCAAATAAGTTGAAAGCCACAGTCTCAAATTTTTGAAAAAATATTTGAGTCGAGATTCGATTTTTACCAACTCCAAGTATTGTTTTTTTTTTAGGTTTTTTTGGTTTATAAAAAAACCATTAATTGTATTTTTTTTTTCAACAACTTACTGTTTCGGTATCATGTTATAATATAATATAATAGAAAATTGAATTAAATCTTCTATTGGTACGCGAGATATTTAGAGTTAACCAAAATGTTCACCTTTGTTTTAAACTGCTATGGTAAAAAAAAACACCCACGCAATTTTCTCGAGAGCCGTTTCTGAATCTTTCTGCATTATTATCTAATATAATTTATTTGAAGACGATATCTCTTCTGGTTCTTGAGCTATGGTAGACGAAAAAATTTGAGCAAAATCAAATTGACAGTTTCCTTAGAAAAAACTAAAAACTTAAAAGAAAATTTGGTAAAAATTGATTTTCGACTCAAATATCTTTTCAAAACTCTGAGATATTGGCTTTAATTTACTTTTATCTTTCAAAAAATATTGTTGTCAATATTCAATACAACTTTGAAAAAAATTGAATTGACAGTTTTTGTACAAAAAATTAAAAACCGAAACAAAATTAACAAAAGTTGGTAAAAATTGATTTTCGACTCAAATGTCTTTTCAAAAATTGTAGATACTATCTTTAAACTTCTTTTTTCTTTCAAAAAATATTGTTGTTAACATTCAGTAAAATTTTGAAAAAAAAATCGAATTTACAGTTTTTGTAAAAAAAAAACAAAAAACCTAAAAAAAATTAACAAAAGTGATATTCGACTCAAATAGCTTTTCAAAAATTAAAAATATTGGCTTCAAACTTATTTTATTTCACAGGAATTATTGTTTTCGATATTCAGTTATTTTTATGTAAAAATCCAACATTCCGTTTTTTTTATAAGAAATAAAATCTACAAGAAATAGTACTCAAATTTGGTACAAATTTATAGGAGTACATATAGACAAACTATTAAGCAAGACAAATCGACAGACGGGATGGGAATTTATCAGTGTGGGTCGCATCACAGCCTCTTTTTATTTACAATATTGATAAGATACTGATTTTAACTCAAACAGATGTCAAATTTTTTCATTGAATAAGAAAAACTAGGTCAGAAACGCAAGGAACTAAAATTAATCCGAAAAGCTAATTTGCGATAATTGTTTTAATGACAAGAATTACTCTTGGAAGATTTGTAAATTCCTCACAAGACCCAAAAAAAACTATAGATGACACAGTCAGAGCATTTTTGTTTCATAAAAATGGTTCGTCTCAAAAAATTTTGCACATAGACAATTTTTGTAAAGAATTCAATTACATTCAAAATGTATACAAACGTTGTTTTATTTCAATAATTTTGAAATTTGTGTCGAAAATATTGATTAGGAATGTAAAGTATGAAATACAAAACAATTTTAAACTTTATCAAATATATTGTTTCCGTTACTTTCAAAAACAAAAATAATCTCTTTTTTGTTTTAGCTTAATTTCCACGTAACAAACATAATAAACAAAAATGTAAAATTTTGACATCTTCCGATGGGAATCTCCAATTCAAAATCTTTGTATGTGTTTCAAAGATAATGAACATTCTTAGAACTGTAACTTACCTAAAAAAATAAATATTTTGGGTATTTTCAAACAATTTTGAAATATATAAAAATTAAAGCAACATTTCTGACTAAATGTACTTATTTTTCTTTCATAAATGCATTGGCATATTCCCATCATTTTCACTTCGTTACTCCTTTTGATATCTTAAACTATTTATTTGATATGTTTTTAATTCAAAATTCCATATCTTTTTTACCAGATACTTTTTGTGCCTAATTGGTTATGTTTTTTTTTGCAAATCGGAATTAGGTAATAACTAATAACTTTTATGTTTGTTTTATTTCTATTTCTCATTAAAAAAATCAATAAAACAATGATTAATTCATAAATTAATTAATAAATCATTTAGTATTATGTTTAATAGTTTCGCTATTGTGTAGCCCTGAACCACTTAAAAATCAAGTTAAAATGACACAACCATGCATTATATTAAAGCAGCTGTTCCTATTATTCTCTCTACTGATTTTATAAAATTGGAGACTTTGAGACATTCATGTTACCTATGTATGTGTGTAGGTATAACAAGGTTACAAACAAGTTGTCACCCTTTAAAAAAATAGATGTTACCAATAACTTTTGCAAATGTCAATTCTCTGTTTGACATTTGTAAAGTAAACACGTCAACAAGACATTAATCTTCATTTTTCTATTTCTGCAGAGTATTTCAATATATTGATGGAAAAATGTTTCCGATTAACCTTGAGGGACCCAACCTCTTTAACTTTTCACAATTCCTTATCATTTCCATTAGAAAAGCCTTTTTAGAAACAAGGTCACATATAAATTTAAATTTTGACACCTATTCCCTGAGCGATAAATTTTTTGTCACAAATTTTTGCGAAAAAAAACAACATTCTTAAAAATGCCAAAAAACATCTAATATCAATTTGTTTGTTTTATATTTAAATTCAATACATTTTCACACCTTTTATTTTTTGTTTCAATCTAAAATTCAATTCATATAAACAAAATAAGAAACAAGTTATACATTCCAAATGACAGCTTATATTAAAAAGTAGCATTAGTATTCTAATTTATTATTAAACAAAAATTCTTCTTTCAAGTGACAAGTGAATAATATAGATGCAAATATTTAGAGGTGTTTTAAAAAAAAAATATTCAAATTATATTTTTTATAATCTTTTAAATATCTAAAAATAAAAACTAAAACAGAAGATAAAATTCCAAAATTCATTCAGAATATCCAAAATAAATTAACAAAATGGGAAGCAGAGAGTTAAACAATATATAAAATAATAATATTTGCAAAAACTAAAAACCTCCTGATAACAATGTATAGTCTTGCTTATGGGTGAGAATATTCCAAGTCTACTTTAAACCGTCCCACAAGAATGCAAAAATACTGCATTTTTCTTATCAACACAATTGTTGTTATGCAAAATAATAACAAAAACCAGAGGAAACAATAAATAATTATTAAAAAAAAAGTTGAATAAATATAAACCCATATTGATAACAACTGGCGCATAATAAATTCACCGTTGCAAGTAGATATCCGCTGGTGCACTATCAAAACTTTTACAAAAACAACAACAAACCATTCAAAAAACAATGATTTCCTATTTTTGCATCATTCATCTATCAGACGATATTTATTGTTGATTTCATTCAAAAGTCACGCATGTGTAATTTAATTACTTGACCCCGCACTAATTTCAAAACTTTCCAAAAAAATACGCATTTGCAGGAAATCACAAACGCATTGTATCGAAAATATTTCAAATCAACAAAAATAAAAATGAATGTTTCCTGCAACATTCCTCGTGTATTATTGTAGACTTGAGAGTAGAGACAGACTCATGAGGTATATACACGATCTTGGTGTTGCGCTAACACAGCATTAGCAACGCATAGGTACCTCATATACCTAACTTAGTCCCAACTCGGACAGATAATAAATTACACCGTTCCAACTCGCGGACAACCACAAAAGCCAACATAATAATTTATATCTCCAACCTCACATCAACACACACCACACCAAATCACAACTTAAAAAAGATATAAATTATTAAAAATTAGGTACATAGATATATAAAGTACGAGTATACACATAGATACAAAATCTATCTAGAATAAGAAAAATGTATCTTTTTTATGAACTGAATATATATTCCACACGGCTTTAAGATCCTTTCATGTTGCAGTACACCGATTTCGACATTGACAGGTGACTGTGCAGCGCCTATCTATTATGAAAGGCGTAGGTATATAAAAAATACATTCCACAACGTTCCATTGATGGAAAACATTAACAAAAATAAAAATCTTTTAGTACGACACTAAAATCCACAGAAAAAACAACAAAAATCTATTAGATACTCTTCGAATTGAAATTTTTCGATTAATATGCATAACTCATACGCCCGGGTGCACTGCACACAACATAACATCATAAAAACGATTCCAGTCCAGCCCCAGTGAGAAGCACTTACTCCTGGATGACTTTGACTATGGCTTTTGCTTTTGACAACTTCAAAAAGTCGAGGGTTTGGATGCGGATGGCTTGAACATTTATTTTTTCTAGGTTATACAAGTGTGTGTGTGTATTATGTATCCAGAGAAGTGTGTGAGAATGTTTACAATAAAATTCTACTACCTGTAGCAGCAACAGCACCCAGCAACCAACACCCGCCACGCCACGGGCAGCAGCAACGTCAAAGTTGTCGTCGATGTAAAAGCAGCGCACGTGATGAAGAAAGCCGCTTGCAAAAAAAAAAGAAGAGATAATCCACAAGTAGTATCTTTTAGATGAGTTTTCTTTTATTTATCAATTTCTTTTTTAATTCTTTTTTTTTTTTGCACAATAAAAAGGATGCACACACAATAATGACGGACTTCAAAATGAGCGGTAAAGATAATTATATGGACACGAGTATCGAATAGATGAAGATATCAACAGATGCAAATCACGCACATGTGGATCGCTTTCAGGATCCTTTTATTTTTTAATTCAATTTATTTCCTTTTAATTTATTTATCTTTTAGATGCAATTTTTTTAGATACTTTTAGATGGATCACTTGTGCCGGTTGAATTTGATTGCGGTGATTTTTCAAGGCAGACAGATTAAAAGATTGAGATGCCACACTTTGATGAGATTATGGGCTAAAATAAATAAACATGTATATAAACAAATACAACAACAAAAACAAAATCCGAAAAAACTAACAAACGACACTTTGAAAGGTTGGTGTTGTTTTTGTTGTTGTTGATTTTTTGGAGACTTTTTTCGTCTTTTTGGGTAATTTCTTAAATTTTACGACGTCGACGAGATGACAACAAACGAACTAACGAACGAACGCCAGGCAGCAGCCAATCAGCCGGTTAAATGTGTGTATGACTTCGCTCTATCTCGGATAAAATGTTATGCGCGTGGTGCTGTGGGTAACGTCAAACGACAGACTGAAGCAGGCATTTTACTTTTAGAACGATGATACCAGGCAAAGAGAATTGCCTCCATTTGTTGTTGGGTTTCCCATTTGGACTTGGAGTGGTGTTGTGGGTCTGGGTCGTATCGTATCGGTCGTTCGTCGTAGTCGTCGTAGTCGTAGTCATCGTCGTCGTCGGTGGAGTGGTTGATGGTTGGAATGGGATGTTGGTGGTGTATTTTAGCTGCCTGATGGGTGCCTTTTTGCCTTTGCCTTGCTGTTGTGGGTGACGACGACTACGACGACGACGACGACGACGACGACGAAAACGACGATGGTTAATATAACACGGGGGCTTGGAGATTCTTCAGCAAAACCGGCGAAGTGCTTCCGAGGGACACATATACAACATATACAACATACTCAGAGTGTATGATAGGCTTCTATCTGTCTGTCTAACATAAGAGCAACATAATTATAAGCTACGATGACGACTACGACGAAGACGACAAAATAAAACAATTATAACAAAAACAACAATCACCATATCATACCGACCACACCAAGTGGTGGCAATGGCGGCGGGCGGTAGCAATGAATATGCGATATTTTTTTAAAAGTTCATCTTTTATGCCGGGTCGGGGGTATAGTGTCAACTATGTTACGTATGTGCATCTACTTTGTAGGCTGCAAAGGAGGTCTCCAACGTAAACAATAGAAGGGTGCTCTTTTAGCAATACACAAAAGGGGTGCGCACAGTGGTGCCTATCGGAATTCTTGTAGTTTGTTTATTTTTTTTAATCCCTATTGGAAGTGAATGTAATCGGTTCCATTTAACTGAATGAAAATTTTGCACAATTCCTGAATAGAATTAAAATTCTTGATGTTTAGAAAGATGAATATGTATGTTTTGTCCTTTAAATCTCAAGAATCAGCAGAATTCTTGACTTAATAAAAATGTTGTCTAAAAGGCAGTAATATAATATATACATGTAAATAATATAGGCAGCAGTCTTTTGAGAACAAGGGCCTAGTTTTTTTTTACTTATCTGAATATGTTTTTTACAATTGTATCTGCGACGCCGAAGCTTGTCTGAAAAAGAATATCTATCAATTCTATTAAAATAAAAGTAAACAAATGTTACGATTTTATGTAAAGTGCAATTTCAAAGTTCCAATTTAAAAAAAAAATGATCAATTATAATAAAATATGTATAAAATTTTAATTTGTACAATTAATAAAAGATTTTTTTAATTCTTTTTTTTTCGTTTTTTTTTAAAGTTTTGAATCATGACAATTTCTGTTGGTAGTCCGTTGATTTTACTTGGTATGGTGTGTTAAAGTTTACGTTTTTACGTCTTACGTATTGTTGTAAATGCTTTGTATCTGTAACATTCCTTGTGCACGTCTGTTGGTGTTGAATTGGTTGTTTGAATCGATTGCCATCAAAGTAATCAAGGGCGGATCTAGACTTGTCATCAGGGGGGGGGTCAGACACTTAAATGAGTTTTTACTTTCCAAAAATTAAATATATGTTTCTTCTATCCATTTCTATTTATGCTAAGAATGCTAAAAATCAAAAATCCCGAAAATGAGAGAGGATCTAATATGAAGAAATGTCGGGCTTTTTTGACGAAGTTTTTTCGAACTCAATTTTCGGGAGTCTATTATTACTAAAGCTATCAGTCTGCTTACTTGTATTTTGATCTTAAAGGAGTCAACAAAACTTAAAAATTGTATAGAATAAAATGTTTGGTTCTTGAATTTAAGTAAATAGGTGCTTTTAAGTACATAATTTCTCTATAAAAAAATAAATTAAAACAAATTAAGGTAAACAAATAAGTTCAGATGAAACGTTTGTGTGACATTCACAAATTACACATTTCAAAATCTCTTTTCACTTCAAATCTCAAGCGATTTAAAGCTTGTATATCAATAGATGTGACCCGTTTAATATTTTTTCCAATTAGCCATTAGTTTAACAAAAGTGTCACTTTTGCTGTTTTTGGGACATTTATATTATTGAAATTCGTGTTTAAATATTGGTTCTAAAGCATCCAAAGCAATTTCACTTCAAAAGTAGATTTATTTAATTTTTTAAAATCTTTAAGATCTTTTGTATTCAACAGAAAACCAATTTTGAAATAAATAAAATGCACGACTGGGTCACTAGAACTTTATAATTTCTTATAAGTCTGTTTAAAAATATTATATTATGTCCTATATTATAAGATTTGAAAATAAGTTTTTCTCAAAAACTTAAATGCAATTTTATTTAAAAAAAAAATCGGTATTAACTAATAAAGAGCTTATAAATACTTGCACATTTTACATTGAAATTTCGTCAAACAAAATTAATATTTTTTTAAAATAAAAAATACATTTATGATCATAAAAAATCATCATCAATTTGATCATCAAAAAGAGCGTGCACAGAAAGAGAAGATTATTGAAATCGGTCCATTAGTTCTTGAGAAAACTTAAAAAAAAAAAATAAGGGTTTTTGAGGGGTACCTTTCAGGAGCAATACCAAAATATGTTTTTCTTGTAGAAAGAAGCCAAATTAAGAACACAAAATCTAGAGAAAGTTTTAAAAAATCACATGTTTTAACCAAAAAACTTTTATGGGGTCTACTGTTATTTTTCGTATTAATAAAATGAAAAAAAAAAAACGACTTACGCTTATCAGGTGAAAACTTTAATTTCAATCAACACAGTTGTTTGGACTGTAGAAGCCATTGAAGACAAACAGACGGATGCAGTCGGGGTACCCACTTTTTTCAACTTCTTTACCGTTGTAATGTCGTATTTGATTAAAAGCTCTAGTTCGAAATTGTTAACTAATGCAAAACATATCATATAGTTCCTATACGTCGCAAGTAAAAATCACTCTGTGTGTCAAAAAAATTTAATAATAAAATTGAAGGCTAGTTTAAGGAATTTAAAGGAACCTTATTATAAAATTGATGATCTCTTATCAAAGGTTTCTTCTTAAGAACCTGAATATTTGCTCTTTTTTAGAAACAATTATCATGAAAATAATTTAAAGCATTATTAAAGTTTTTTTCAAATTCTAAATTCAGTGAAATCAAAAATTTTAGTTGTTTTCCACAGCAAACCACTTTTTGGTTAATGTCGTTAAATTACTAATAAATTCATTTATGAAATCTTGACGAATACAACTGTATAAGCTTTATGGCTCATATGACCCCCCCTTGGATCAAAAGTTGGTCAAAAGTTGATGAATTTGTGTTGCGTTTTTGGAAAAGGCTGAATTTCCGATTTATATTATGTTCTTGGTCTAGCCCTCAGTTAAAAGTATTACTTTTAGTATCAAAGTTTACGGAAGTAAATTACAAATGTTGTTTTGATATACAAAAAATAAATAATTTAAAATATAATAGGGGTCATATCCATTAACGCAATACGATTTGTTTTGAATTTCTTCCATCAATAAGTGATTTACTTGTTTGAAATCATCGTGGTTAGTGTCGTATTTTAAATGAGATAGTGCAAATATCGCTTTCTTTAAGCCCGTCCTCAATTTGTCTATGTGTTTATCCCATAAAAAAGTGAATGTCTATTACTACTCCAAATAATTGTAGTTGCCTACTAACTTGATTCTTTTTGCGTTTTAGGGCATTCATCACTCTGTAAATAAATCTTTTGGTTTGTCGGTTTAAACTGCGGACTTCTGATATGCATCGTTTTTCTCTTTGATGCATTTATTACCAACCCGTTTTCATTACACCATCTAACTGCCATGTTGAATTCTTCATGAATTTTTTTTTTGTCGTATCAAGAACTATGGCGAACGACAATAGCCATATCATCAGCAAAAGCGAAGGGAATACTCTGTTTCAAGAGTCGTAGCAATCCGATAGTGTATAAGACAAACAAAATTGGACCCAGTTTAGATCCCTGCGGAACTCCTTATCTCATCACTTTTTTCTCACTTGCAGCATCTTTGATTTTAACACAAAATGTCCCGTTTTGCAGATATTCTGTCAGCCTAACTGAAGTCCATAAAGATTACTAGTACGTGATGTCCCTGATCTAAACTTTCGTGGACGCAATTCGCAAACTCACTAAGTAACTTTCTAAAAACCGTACTGACTTCTTTGAATCAATGCATGTTTGTCAAAAAAAATTTTGCAAATTGTTGGTAATCACACATTCCAAATATTTTTGAATAACTTGAAGAATTGATATAAGCCTATAGTTGTTTAGTTGGTCCTTTGCTCCTCCTTTGAACACTGGCCTTACAACTGCTGTTTTAAGGTAGATGGAATTTTTGATTGAGTTGTACTCAAATTAATTAATTTGCATAGAATAGGAGCAAAGACATCCTTATAGCTTTTTATATTAATTGCTCTCCATCAAATCCTGGAGCCTTATTTTTTTCAACTGCATCGAGAATGTTTTCAATGTGGCATTAGTTGCATATGAAAATATTCCATCTTCTGTATAGAATATCCCTTCTTTTGCATTCATCTATTAATGTTGTTGTTTTGTCTTTTTTTAAATGTCTTTCGCTGGTATGTTGATTTTTTATATATATTATCAAATTTTTGAAAAAGTCTATTATACATCCTCTCTGTATCATTTAGTCTGTATCTTCTTTATCCAAAACTTCGCTCCCATTTTCTTCTCTTATAAGCTGGTTTAACTCTTAAGCTAGAGATGCATGAAGAAAATGTAATTTAGTTTATCTTTATTTGTTCATACTTTTCATAAAAGATAATTTCTCAGTGATTGGTAATACCATTATCAATTACAGTTGCATTTATCACGCTGTTAACTTGGTTAATTAGAATATGGTCCATCAAAGTTTTGGTTCCATTTCTAGGTCCTTAATTCATTTGTACGAGTAATGCTGTCATGCATGGGGGGACCTACAGTCTTATTCCGAAATCAAACAGCTTATTTGAGAAAGTATTTTTCATGAGAGAAATTGCTCTTGGATGATTTTCCAATTCCACGAAAGAGGAAGTACTCGTGAAAAAATCTTTAGATGACACAAGCAGGTGTTAAACTCAAGACCTCTGGCATGACAGTTCAACGCTTTTTTGTACGTAGGTAAACAGGTTTAAATTTGGTTTGGTTCCAAATATCTGACGAAATAGTTTTGGTAAATTTGTGTATGACTTCATACGCAATAGTTCAAAATACAGTACAGTACAGTTCAAAAAAACTACAAAAAATATTCAATATTTTACGAAAAATAACGTTTTTTAAATGTTCCAATTTTTAGTTCTTTATTTTAAGATTCAAAAATATGACTGAAAAATAAGTTTATCTTATCTTAATTATTTCATTTCTCAACAAATTTAATTTTTGAAAATCGTTGGGGGCATTTTTATTTTATTTAAGATTCTTAGAAATATTATTTCGAGCTTTATTCATTTCAATTTCGTAAAAATATATTAACCCGTTTTGAGATACAGAATTTTGAAAAAAAATAATTAAAATGTAAAATCTATTGGGCAGTTTTTGAAAATTTTTTGAACTCTTGAATAGTATGAGCCACTATTTTTATTGGCACTGAACAAAATAAAAATCCTTAGTTTCATAGTTTGACCTTAACCCACAGAAATGGACGGAACTTTTTTTTAAATTTTCTACCATCATCGTAATTTCATGTATCATTAAAATCTCGATTTAAAACTTTTTTACGAAACCAACACTTGTCATGGTTATCGTGTCTCTATATCACAAAGTAAAATGTCTTGAACCTGCTGGATAGTTTGTTTGGGGTCAATTTCAAGTTGAGACAAAGTGTTTTAGCCGTTTCGACCCCAAGTTTTGAAGCTTATTATCTAGTAGAAATGTCTGCTTTTATTTTAGTACTAGCTGACCCGCCAGACTTCGTACTCCCTTAATCGATAAATAAAAGACCTTAAATTTTTTATAAATTAATTTCAAAACAAACAATACGTATTAATTAAAAAAAAAAACCTTTTTTTTAAGAAAGCCTGAAGTTTTATTATTAGTTTCGACACTTCATGTTGCTTACTAAAATAAAAACAGAGTTTTCTTGAAACACTGGATATTTATAAAGTTTAAATTTTTATTAACAGACACACACTGTTATGATAAAGTTTTTTAATCAATTTAAAGCTTTTTCATAAACTATATTTTTTGTTTTGTAGTGCGTAAATAAACAAAGAATGGTTTTCCGACGCTCGAATATGCGAGGCTTAATTGTCTATGCGCGAAACAGAGAAACTCCAAGTTGATTCCGCAAGCTTCTAAAGACTGTCCTTGCGATTTATTTATTGCATGATGGCAACTGATCCAACTTTTAAGTCTAAATTGAGAGGTGGTAATCTAGGTAATTCCAGTAAATTTAAAAACTTCGTGGGATAGTTGACTACGTCATCCTGGTTCATAACGGTGTCGACTGATTTGAAGAAAACCAACAGTCCAGAAAATTCTGAATGGTCGCATTGAGGTCCTCGACATCCTTATTTTTCGCTGCCAATATTGCTCGTTCACCCAGCCAATTATGGTTATTGAACTTTTGCGCTATATCTTGGAAAACACGCTGAATAAGCTCCTCTTTTGAATCTGTGATGTGACAGAAATCTGTGGGTAATGTGATGAATCCGGTCGAGGTGTCCATTGCAGCTTTATTATTTCCAATATCTAACAACTGCTTCGCAAACACATTTGCAGTTTCATCATGTTGCAAAAATAGCGTCTTAACGTAGCCTATCCACTTCATTGTCACTCACTAAATGACGCAATTCTGACATAGCAATACGACTGTCTCTCTCTGATCATCAGTGCGGTTAGCACGTGAGGTAGCTCTTCGCACATTTGATTGACTGCGACGACCTAAGTCAGGTCGTCGTCTCCTCGGCACCGTAACGTTATCAAAATGAGAACATTTCTCGCTCACTTAACAATAACGCAACAGTAAAGTGTCAATATTTGAAGTGCAACAGAATAATTGACACATTAGTTGGCTGTCAAATCTAATGTCAAATATTATGGTTGTGTTCAGAAACTTAATTTGTGACAAAACTTAAGATTTATCAAACTTAAAAAATAATCTGATACAGTTACAACATTTTTGTTTATTTTGGGAACGTGACATTAGATCCTCCAAAGCGCACGGGAAGACTATTTTCATAGAGATGATTGAATTTGAACTTTATGCAGCGGTAATAAATTGCAAATTGACTCTTTGACGGTAGGAATACACCTTAATTGCTTAGACAACAGTGAGTGATTATAATTTGGTAGTTTTGACTCTAGAAGACGTTTGTGTGGGATACAGGATATACTATTCGATTTTTCCCGCCTTTTAAACCATCCCTAGACCTCCACGAACATTTCAAGACTTAAATAAGATAAATCCGTTCAGCCGTTCTCGAGTTTTAGTGAGACTAACGAACAGCAATTTATTTTTATATTTATAGATTGAGATAGTTTGAAATTATTATACGACCTCATTTGAGTGACATTTCAAGTCTAAATTCATTTTGTTATTTTTTTTTGTTAAAATGAACGGATCCAATGAAACGCCTTCCAGCAAATACTTACGGAAAATGTATATATTCGTGTTTATTAATATTCGTGTGCACATAATTTGTACTAAAATTAAACCCATTAAGCTTTTCCAGACGATTTTTTTGTTCGTCTATTTAAAAATTTTGCTTGCCAAATTTTTTAAGGAAGCAGTTTTCAATATATTCATTTTGATTTCAAAAAAATGCTGACGTGAGCTTTGAAATATATTTCTTAAAAAAAAAAAATATTTTAAATCTTTTATAATGTACGAACGAAAAGTGTCAGTTTTGGTTTTATGAGTAAATTACTGTGTTGAAAGCTTTGGGCGTTGGAAAACATCATAAAATTAAATATTATACTTTTTTCAAATTTATGTTTTTCTTCAAAATCATTTATGCATTTTCAAAATTCAAATTGATATCACATTTTTAATGTTTGGTTAGCTTATACTCGTAAATGTATGCATCAGTTATTTCATCAGAAAAAAAAACCGTTGAGGATATTTTAACAAATTTAATGTTTGTATTTTGAATTTTCCTCCACTTATAGTTTAAAATACAAAAATCCATAGAAATGTAGGATGCAAAGGATGTCAAACATTTCAAACATTTTAATAATGACACATACAAAAACTGTCAGAATTTTTTTATCTTTAACAAAAAATTGCCTTAAAAGTTTTTCAATTGACTTGCAATGATTTCAAAACTAATTCCAAATTTTGAGCGCTAAGTACCGCCCGTCATTTCATAAAAGAATCAAGTTTTGAATTGTTTTTACTGGTGACCCTGAAATGCTCCACTGTCTTTTAAATGTCAGTTACATGTTCATTCTAACATCAGTAACAACGAAATGCGGTAGAAAATGCGACCCAGAGAGAGTATGGTGGTTCGTGTTGTAGTTCAAGTAGTGAACATGAGTGAACCTCCACTACACCACCATACCTCAGTAACACCTACACATGTACACACATATATGATAGACATGATATGGTAGTGATGGGTTTTTGGTTTGGCAAAATAGGTGCTTGCTTGTTGTGTTGTTTTGATGGTGATGCGGCACAAACATTCAGTGAGCAAGCCGAGCACATATCAACCCTCACGTAGGCACGCATAAATCTACCCTATGGCAGAATTTAGGAAGCCACCACCACCGAAAGCCCAACCGCACTATAGTCACATGACTCACTTTTATAATATTAGAGACGACCAGTTTAGTGTCGTTCGTCTGTCACCATACACCGCGTGCACTGCTTTTCAAATAAGTCTGAGCCGAGATATATGTACCGCCTAAGTAGGCAGAGAGAAATATAATCCATCCGGACAATAGCAGCAAAAGCCAAAGGGTCAAATATTTCATCGGATTTCTCTTATTCGCATTAAATTAGCCACCCCACCATCATAACACAACCCTGCACTAAGGGTTGGGGATATCTATAGAGATAGCCACAAAGTATTATGGACTCACCCTTAGCTGCCACTTAAGGGATATTATTTCCGGAGGAGGTTATCATTCACGCAGACAATACAAAAAAAGAAGAAACACCACAAAAGCATTGGCAATGACAGTGGCAGTGAAAAATGTCAAAAAACGAATGCCACCCCATTAAAGGACACTCGCTTCAATGTTCCATCTCAACTCAACCCCAACTGCGACCACATTATATCGTGAGAACAAGGAAAACCTAGTTCCCGTGTTTCTTCCTTAACTTTCTCTCCCCAAAACCTTTTTATTGTGTGTGTTGTTTGTGTTTCCTTTCCATTAGAGATGAAAGTCCTTGGTCAATTTCACATGTACACTCACACATACACACAAATTGTATAGCACTCTCTAGAAGCGATTTGGGCGCAAACTATAATCGCCCCAAAACAACGATTTCCGTAGAAGCTTATATGCCCAAAATGAAAAACCGTGAATATCCGAGTATCTGAGCCTTTGATCCTTTGTATCCCAGTGTGTCGAGTGTGATAAAATATTCATTTTGGCGGCTCTCAAAAGCAGCCGGCACCGGCAACAGCAACGGCAACGGCACCGTGACTTGTTTCGTTATGGTAAGGTACAGGCGCATCACATTCACACATTTCACTTGTGTAAATGGTTTGCAATGATATTGTCCTTTTTTAGGGAGGGTAACAACCCACAACACATATATGTTATGTCTACAACACCACACGTTATAGTTTTGTGCAGTGTAGAGTTCCACATGTTGTAATTGTCGCAAATATTTGCATTTCAAAGCATGGCCATCATCCCAAACCCCGAAAACAGTGGAACACAGGCATATAAACACCTCGTCGTCGGATCACATTTCACCACATTTTGTTTGCTAAAAATGTCCTTCGGTCCACTTGTATAAAAAAAATAACAGCAACAACAAACAATTTAAAAATAAATACAAAATCTAGTGTGAGATGGGAGTGATATTCAAAAAGTGTCCCCAAGTGTAGCAAAGTAAAATTAAATAATAAATATTAAGAGCGAAGTGTAGGTCGTATGAAATGGTTTACAGTTGGTGCACCTTAGTGAACACCTTATAGGGCTTCTTTGACATATTTGGAGCCCAGGCCTGTAAGGAGTGGTTTACCCGGCTCCCCTTCCTTGGAGTTATACTAAGGATCTGGCCCTGCAGGTTGGGGGTTGTGCCGTCGGGGTGACATCCTGGCCACATGAAAAATAACTTTAGTTGCGAAGCACCAACAAAACTCGGATACGTACGTATTCACTGTTGACAACCCACGCAAATGAAATAAGGACAACGAACTTCGGATCTGTACGTGGAATGTTAGGCCCCTTAACAGACCACGTGCTGCCGAGCAATTAGCGGAAGGATAAACTGCTGCAAGGCAGATATTACAGCCATACAAGAAGTGCGATGGGATGGGCCGGGCAGACGCAAACTAAAAGACTGCGATATATACTCCGGGGGCTGCTACCGAGAACAAAGACAGCGTCTATTTGGGTGTGGATTTGTTGTTGGAACTAGACTTAGGCAAAAAGGCTTGAATTTCAACAGTGTGAGCGAGCGCATCACGACAAGCCGCATCAATGCTAAATTCGCCAACATAAGCCTAATATGCGTGCATGCCCCAACAGAGGAGAAAGATGAAGACACCAAAGACATATTCTTCGAGCTCTTGGACAAGGCATATGAGCAGTGCCCTGGCTATGACTTTAAAATTGTCTTAGGAGACTTTAACGATAAGCTAGGAAGAGAAGACATATTTGGTGGCATAATCGGGAGATACAGCCTGCACGACACCACCTCCGACAAGGGATTCAGGCTGGTCAATTTCGCTGCGGGACGAGACGTTCTGGTAGCTAGTACGCAGTTCAAATATCTCAATATCCACAAGGGAACATGGAAACCTCCTGATCAATCAACCGTCAACCAGATTGACCACATTGCGTCGACACGACACTTCTCCAGTATACAGGATATCCGAACATTCCGAGAGGCCAACATTGACTCGGACCACTACCTCGTTGTAGCCAAGGTCCGGCTAC
This sequence comes from Eupeodes corollae, assembly GCF_945859685.1. Lineage (NCBI taxonomy): Eukaryota > Metazoa > Arthropoda > Insecta > Diptera > Syrphidae > Eupeodes > Eupeodes corollae. The sequence continues at coordinate 139,362,681 of NC_079148.1, read as the reverse complement.
GGATATCCCGATCCAAGCCAAAACAAGGAAGTACTGTGAGAAGTTTCGACGTTAGACGGCTACAATCGTAAGAGACTATCATGTCCTTTCCGATTGAGTCTATATTAACCTCTTAAGGAATCCTATGCTTCCTGCATTAAGCATTGAAAAATAGTGACAACATTGCCTTGCAGCCATCAGAAATGCCGCCTCTGAAGTTTCACACAGCCACCACATCGAAAATCCTGGTTTGACGACGAATGCCGGCAAGCGCACGCAGCGAAACAAGAGGTATACAGAACGGCGCTGCACAAAATTACTAGAGCTGCTCGCAGCAGTATGAGCAGAAGAGGAGAGAGGAACACCGACTTCTTAGATGGAAAAAAAGAGAGCATGAGAAGCGCGCGATCGAGGAGATAGAGGGATGTCACAACAGGAATGAGGTTCGTAAATTTTACCAAAAGGTAAAAAAAACCTTCCAAGGGTACAGCCAAAACCCGAAGCCTGTCAAGACGATCAGGGGAACATCGTAGTTGAATCGCAGTTGACGCTGAGAATATGGTCAGATCACTTCTCCAAATTATATAACGGATGACGAGCCGAATTTCGCTGTAAGGGAGATAGAACCACTCAACCTCGGCGACGCGGATCAACAATTCCGCCTACCCGACCTTGACGAAGTGAACATAGCTATATTTAAACTTAAGTCAAAGCTACTGGAACTGACGGCATCGCTGCCAAACTATTCAAAGCAGCAGGCGATGACTTGGTACAGAGCATGCACCAACTCATCTGCAAAACATGGTCGGAAGAAAGCATGCCCGATGAATCTCAGCATAGTGTGCCCGATACATAGGAAAGGAGACCCTCTAAACTGCGCCAACTACAGAGGCATCAGTCTCCTTAACATTGCGTATAAGATCCTCTCTGACGTATTATGTGAACGTCTGAAGCCATTCGTCAACAACCTGATTGGTCCTTATCAGTGTGGCTTCAAACCAGGAAAGTCCACTATCGACCAAATATTCACACTACGGCAGATCTTGGAATAAACCCAGGAACCTCAAATCGATACCCACCATTTTTTTATCGATTTTAAAGGCGCGTATGACAGCATCCACAGGGAAGAGCTCTACCGAGCAATGTCTAGTTTTGGCATCCCTGTCAAACTTATCCGTTTGTGCAGAATGACGATGGAGAATGCACTCTGCTCTGTCAAGGTCGGAAAAGATCTTACCGATGCATTTGATGTCAAAAAAGGTTTTAGACAAGGCGATGCACTGTCATGCGACTTCTTCAACATCAGTCTGGAAAGAATTGTGCAAAACTCAACCGTCAACACTAGAGGCACAATCTTCTAAAGGTCCATCCAATTACCCGGATACGCAGATAATATTGACATAATTGCAAGATCAAAGCGTGATGTGAGTGGAGCGTTTTTGAGCATTGCGACGGAAGCGAAGAACATGGGTTTAGTGGTCAATGAGGGCAAGACCAAGTATATGCTGTCATCAAAAAAGGACACTGAACGACGACGTCTTGGACAAAACGACGCCATGGACAGCTATAACTTTGAGGTAGTTAAGGACTTTGTCTACGTAGGCACCGCTATTAATGCAGACAACGACACCAGAGCTGAAATCAAACGAAGAATAACTGTTGCAACTCGATGCTTCTTTGGACTTAGAAGGCAAGTCCTCTCTAGAGCATCTAAAATCACCATCTATAAGACACTCATCATCCCGGTTTTCATTTATGGCGCTGAGGCTTGGACCCTATCAAAGAAGGATGAGAGTGTCTTAGGATGTTTCGAGAAAAATTCTTCGGGTGATTTTTGGTCCCGTGCGCATAGATGGAAAATGGAGGAGAATATATAACGACTAACTATACGGGCTGTACAGCGACACTGACATAGTTAACAGAATTAAAGTCCAACGGCTTAGATGGCTAGGTCATGTAGAGCGGATGGACATCAACGCTCCAGCCCGGAAGGTCTTCGAATCCAATCCCGAGGGACGGTGCAGTAGAGGAAGACCGCGTCTCAGGTGGCGCACCCAGGTGGGAGAGGACCTCAACCAACTTGGCGTGCGAAATTGGAGACAGCTAGCTAGGGACCGAGCTAGCTGGAGACGCATGTTGGTTGAGGCCCAGGTCCGCCCCGGACTGTTGAAGAAAACTCTACTTTTCAATTTCAGAATAATTAAAAATCGAGAAAATGGACAACGTATTTTAAATTGTTAAACGTCCATATTATTGAGTTTCTTCAAAACAAGTTCTACGGAAAAATTGGTTTAAAAATATTTTTAAGTTTTTTGACATAACATACACATGAAAAAGTTTGACAAAGTAAATGGTAGTCGCAATTTTGATCAAACATTTCCTAACACCGCTCTTGTTGAACATGTTTCAGAAGTTAATTCCCGTTTTCCTAGGCCTTATTCCATGACTCCAATACTTCCACTGTATGCAAAGGAAATTGTTAAAAAATAAGCTTGGGGAATCCTCAATTGGAATGCCCAGTCACACCCGCACTCAAACATATGGTTCCGAAATGTAATTGTATCTTTTTTTTGCTGTTGCTATACCATTTCGGTGTTGTTGAATTTGAATACTACATGGTCTTATAAGAACAGAATACGGTTATTGTTAGGAGTGTCATAGTGTTATTCTGTTGTGTATGTGTCGTAAGGGGATTTCAAAATTTTACAATTTCAGGAAGCCGCGCTGTTTGCTGATAAAACTTTGATGAACAAAAACAAGAAAATTTAAAAATAAAAAATACAAAATAAAAAACAAACAAAAGCAAACAAGAGAAAATAAAATAAAAAAACATAAAATGCGCGATGCTAAATTATTTTTATTTTTAAAACTCTCATTGGGTATTTTGTTTTTGGTAGGGTATGCATCAGCTCGTGGTATGGGAACAACCGACACGTCGACGTCTAAAGGTGTAGGAGCTGTAGCTGTAGGTAAGGTTTAATGCAAATGGAAGTCATTACTTTGGCGGTTTTTTCCAACGTTGGTTGTTCTTTTTGGGTGAAAGAAAAATACCAACTCTGAGGATTGTATTATTGCGCAAACTTCCAAGTTTATACAGCATTGCAAATAAAACAAATAAAATATAGGTACCCAGGTAAATATGCCTTCCGTGTATACGGAACTGTTATTGCCAAAAATAATTCGTTGAATTGATGCTGAAGCTGTTGGTGTGGAAGAGAATCTGGAATTCTGTGTCGTCGTGTTGTCCTTCCGGCTCGGCTTTTGAAGAAGTGTCCTTGTTATTTTGTTTTTATTTGTGATGTGTATTGTTTTTATGGGCATGCAATAAAATGTTCTTGACCCTTTTTTTCTGCAACTCATAGTATTGGAAAGTGCTGTTGATCGATTTGTATTGGAAGTGTCTTTTAAGTTTATTTTTATTATCAACACGATATATGTTTTTTTTTGTAGAGAATGAAGCCAATTGGGAAATTTGACTATAGTTGGAGTAAAAATTCCCAAGTTTGAAGGTAGCTAGGTTAAGTTATTCTCAATTGGAAAACAGTTACTAACTTTCGCATAGTGATGAGAGAACAGATTAAAATAAGCGTCAGGAATCAGTCTTCTGCATATAATGGTTTATAGGATGAGTTTTTTTTATAATATTTAAAGAAAGAAGGGTTTCAAAATCTATGCTTTAGTAATTTAATTTGTAAGCATTTTTGTAGGTAAACTTATAAACTGAATCTTGTCTCTTAGGGTAATCATTTCTTTTTATACAATAATACTATTAAGTTCAAAACTGGGGTAAGTATATTTTGTTCCATACGTACAAAAATAATTATATATCTAAAGTTAATTTTATACTGTTTCCTTACAGTTTTGCACAATATAACCTGCATTAAACACTAAATTTACGTTAGTTAATACAAATAAGTAATATTACGATTTCGAAAGTTAGGAAAGGTTAGGAGTATGCACCAACTTTTCTGTAAGATATGGTCGGAAGAAAGCATGCCCGATGAATGGAACATCAGTATTGTTTGCCCGTTCCGAAAAAAGGAGACCCACTAAACTGCACCAACTATAGAGGAATCAGTCTACTTAACATCGCCTATAAAATCTTCTTTGCCGTAATATGTTAACGTCTACATTTTACATTTAAAAACATTTTACGAATAAAAACATCTTGTTAATTTTTGAAGAAAATCAAATTGAACTGTCAATTAATGAAAAATAAAAACTTAAAAAAACTTTACTCAAAGTTGGTAACAATTGAATTTCAACTCAAATATCAGGCCAGTTTTATCTTTTGAAAAATATTGTTGTCAACATTTAGTAAAAATTTGAGAAAAAATCTAATTGACAGTTTTTTTACAAGAAACAAAAATTCTTAAAACAAAAAAAAAATCGAACCCAAGACCTCTCGCATGAACTTCTATCTATTAATTTAACGAAACTTCATTTTCAAACTAGACTTGATATGGAAAATATTATTTGTATTTTTAAAACTTTTAAGAATAATTCAACTTAAAACTGTTTTAACCCAAAACGAAAACCTACAGACTTTTAAGCAAGACAAATAGTCAGACGGGATATTAAGTTATCAGTTTGGGTCGCATCTCAGCCTCTTTTTTTTAATTCGAAATCTCAAAAAACGGTCCTTTTTTACGATACAACGCATATTAACTTTTTTAAGTCACTGCATTATAATAATATTTTTAATAGTTCAGTCATTTGTTAAAAAAAGAGGGTTACCTAAAAAGTTTCCCGGGAATTTTTTAAAATTTTTTAATTTATAGATTTGTTTATGTTTTTTTCGAATTTCAAATTTGCCACCTCGTACCCCGCGGCTCGCGCCACCATCTTAATGAAATGCGGTCTGAAAACGGTTTCTTATTAATATCTCCACCCAACGCATTTTACGAAAAAAAACTTATGTACAAAATTAAACTAGAAAAAATTTCCTACAATTTATGTATCAAAAATTTTCCATAGAGCCACAATAAATCTGAAACAGACGGCTTTTCTATTTCCGAAACCTCAAGAATGCTACCGAGGTTTTGAATCTTGATGGTTTTTAAGCCGGTTTCGTTTTTTTTTGCACAAATGTTTTTAATGCAAAGTTACCGAAACTACCAACGGCTTCTGCAGATGGCATTTTCTTTAATCGTGAAATAATTTGATCAGGAGTGATAGAAGTTCTAGGTGTTACACAATGAATACAGCTCATGGCATGGAAAGTATTATTACCATCTAATGTCTGCGTATTAAAATCAGCACTGTCAAAAACAAATTGAGAAAATGCGTTAACGTCGATACTCAACGGTGCACGCATAATAGCTGAAACTTTGAACAGGGATGCTTCGGTGTATGAAGAGCAAAATCCCAGACATGATAATACATCTATAATCCAATCTGCACTGTGGAAATACAAAATTTCGACCTTGCTGCTGCAATAATAGAATGAGCGAGAGCAATAATTCTTTCATTTTTGAAGGGACGCTCGTTTGTTTTTTCAGGTAAATCAGACTCAGAGTCTTGAAAAAAATTATCTGATGGAGAATGTTCTGTTTCATAGACTGTAGAGCAAATGTAATGTATAACAATTTCTGCTGCTGTCTTCACATCACGCCTACGTTCTTCTGCATTGTCATCGCTTTTTTGATTATGAAGTGTGTCCCAAAATTAACGCAAGATTTGAATTAAATAGAAAACGCCGTTTTTAGTCTTTTGATAGTTATATTTTTATTGACTCGTAAAGTACATAGGATAAGGTTATGTATGGAATAACACATCGGACAAATGGCCTCCACGGCTTTGCATGCACATGCGCACTCTTTTGTTGAAATTTTCCATGACCATTCTGCATAAATGTGGCTGAATTTCGTTGATGCAGCGTAGAATCTCCTCCTTTAATGCACGGGTGGTTGTGGGCTTGTTGACATAGACTTGTGATTTCAAATAACCCCATTAAATAAGTCTAATGGTGTTAAATCACACGAACTAGGAGGCCAATTTTGATCACCGAAACGAGAGAGTACACGACCAGCAAATGTCCCATGCAGTAATTGAATTGTTTCACGGGCTGTATGACATGTGGCACCGTCTTGTTGAAACCACGCATCAATATCATCCAATTTTGGCAGAAAGAACTGTGTAATCATGTCGCGATATCGAGCACCAGTAACAGTCACTGCTTGACCAGCATCATTTTCAAAAAAATATGGCCCAATTATGCCTCCAGCCCAAAATCCACACCCTACAGTCACTCGTTGTGGATGCATTTGTTTTCCGACAGTCACATGTGGCTTCTCCGAACCCTAAATGCGGCAATTTTGGCGATTGACAAAGCCATCAAGATGAAAATGTGCTTCATCGCTTAGGATGATTTTGCTCGAAAAATCAGGGTCCATTTGTTGATGTTCAATAATCCATTCAACGAACTCTCTTCTCTGTCCATGGCCATTAGTTTGTGTTAATTGAATTTTGTAAGCATGAAGACACAGATCTTTGGGGAGTATACATACGCTGTAGAGAGGTTCTTGAAATTTGCAATTCTTGTCCACGACGTCGAATTGAGGTTCCTGGATTGTCAGCAACACTCTCACGCACCGCTTCGACATTCAAATTTGAACGGCTTTTTTTTGGACGACCAGTGTGTTTGGCGGATCCATGAATTTTTCAATTAATCCCTTCACAGTTGACGAAGTTAAAACACTATTCCGACCATATTTTGTATGAAATTTTCGAACTGCAGCCGCCAAGCTTTCACTATTTTTGAAATATTCTTTAATAATGAAGACACGTTGTTCTATCGTGTAACGCTCCATTTTTAATAACCCTATACTGTTAGATGTCAAATTGCTTTTTTTTTAGGGTTGCCAACACTTCACTGCACAAATGGCGGCAAATTCAAATCTTGCGTTAATTTTGGGACACCCTATACCAGGATGAAATAAGTTTAAAGTAAATACCGTTTTTTGATATTCGATACCAAAAAGCACTACCTTGATGTACGCACGTATGAATCATTGAAAAGTAGAGAAAAGAAAAACCTGAACTGAACTTCCTATTTAAAGCTAATAATTGAAGAAGAATCTTACAAATTTTCTAACATCTCTTACCAACCCCTTACCAAAACTTGAACTGTTATTATTTCCAACTAAAAGTAAGCATAATCTCACTAATTGCTGAACTTATTCAGCATTGATTTTAAAAAGTGTGAGTTTACTCTTTTGGGAGTTAATTCGTAAGACCTTATCCTTACTAATATTTGAGTTCTGTGACTGTTTCTTGACATCAACTATCGATGGAATTATCATGAGGTTGGATTTTCGATACGTTTTTACTTGTTATTTTTTGTTTAATATCGTTGGGAAAGTCAACATTGAAAGACCACTATAAATGTTCAGATGTAATAGGAAAATCAGTACTCTGTTGGAAATGTTTCCACACCATTCGAGGAACTTATAGCATAATCGACCTAATAAAACCACTATTGCCAAAATCAAATCTCAGTTCACATGTGGATAATTGACCAGTGAGGCCACTTCCAGTGTATAAACTTTAACATCCATAACTGAGAGTGTAACATGATGACTTCCAGGAATCGATTCTCAGAAGGCGCATGTGTCGTATATGATAACTTGGGGGATTTAAAGAGCATCGCTTATAAAAATTTAAAAATAAGTTAGAGCAACAGACCTTATAGAAACAGGGCTTAACCACTTACAATTCTCAACCATTCCTGTGTGCGAGTCATGTCAGGTATGTAAAACCTATAGTTTTATGCCGAATCTGAACGACTAATTTCAGAAACCACTTTTTATGACAAGAATTACTCTTGGAGGATTTGTTAATTCCTTGCAAGGGGCTGTATCTGTGAAAAAAAATTAGCTGTCACAGTTAGGGATTGAACCAAAAACTTCTAGCATGACAGTCTTACGCACTTATTTTTTGTTTTTAATTCATTTTTATTTATTAATTCTTAAACTTAAAATTCATAAAAACTAGCTTAGTTAACCATAACTTACAAAGAACTTACTGGTCCCATATGGACACTCTAAGTTAAAATATAATACTTGATACTAATGCCTTTCGGTCCTAAGATCTATTTTACTTCAATTTAAATTTTATTCCATTTTGTATTTATTAGAAAATTAAAAAAAAAAAAAAACTAATATCAAGATCCTTTTTTATTTTAACTTAAAAACCACTTAAAATAAGGTCTTTAATATAAAACTTAAAGCTTACATAAACTACCTGTTCTACCTTTAAACTACTTAAAATGAGAACAACCACAGCAGCAAATCTATCTAACATTTTCGTTTTTCATATTTTGTTGTCTTTTTTTTTCATTTTGCCACCATGCCTATTCTCATTAACATAAAACCCTAAAACTATAAAACAAGTATGTAAGCCGGCCAAAGCTTAAAATCTCATCCCGACTACCCACTATCAAGTGCCAATTGAAGCCACCAAAACTCGATCTCCTGCTCCACCCTATCAGTTCGGTCCCGTTCGGACACAGCCCTACTGAACCGAAGGAGCTCTGCTCCGCCTTGTGCCATGACTATCTACGTTTCGTCGTCTGACGTGGTAGATTAGCGGAACTGCCAATCTATCTTGTATCAGACCTCATCTATCTAAAAAAGACAAATGCCTCTGGTGGAGTGAAGCCGCTCAAACGAGCACTCTCTATATATTCGTCGTTCGGATAGAACGCCCCGAAAATTAAATTTTTGGTCGAAGACATAGCTCTTGCAATGTGACCTCAAACGAACTTTATCACGAAATTGTCAATTCTGTTGATTCGAGCCCCGTTGTATAGGACCTCGTTGGAATAGCAATGCACGTAAGAAGATTCGGCTGTTAGATATAAGCCGGACAGCGTCGTAAACCCAGCCGCTTGAACACCCGCAACTTCTCCATTTGGAAGAGGCAACATTGAACCACACAGGACAACCATAAACGATCATAGGAGGGCCATGTGGAAAATTACCTTCACTATGAGGTCAAGCCGACTGCTGTAAAACAGCCGTCCCGTCAGAGCAAAGGCTCCTCTGGCCCTGGTCGAAATATAATAATGGATATAACCAGATACCGAGGTACTTAACTACATTTTTTCTCGCTAATGGCTGCCCGTGAAGATCAACCATGATCATCATGCACGTATCCCTTGTGGCCCTAGCCAACGGAATCCAGAACAGAATTGTCTCCGATTTCTGGACATTTATTTTCAGATTCCAGTCGTTGCAATATCGCACTAACTATCATACCAAGGGTAGAATCACATTGTTTGGTTGTTCGGATCAGAACGTAGTGAAAAGACATTAGCAGCTTTAACTGAGAGAGTTACGCGAAGAGCAATCGACTCATCTCTCCCTCTCAGAGGGTGGATTTGACGTATTCGATAACTAGAGCTCAAACTAGTCACCAAAAATTAAACGTTTTAAACTTACCATCTCATATGTAGTCGTGTCCAACATTAAAACTTGTCGAAAAGTAAATGACATAAATGTTTCTTTGAACCAATTGAACAAGTTTTAAGGTCACGTTTTTTATTTTAGATTATAAATCAAAGCTTGCTATGAAATACTCATTATTTTAAAACAAATTCGACTTTTTTCAAAACTGCAGTAGAAGAAGATAATCACCTAGACATACCTCTTCTTTCTAATATCAAAGTTCTTTAAATGAAAAATATTTCAGGAAAAAATCTGTTATCGTAATGTTGTCGAACTACAACAACGCCAATGGTCTTTGTTTATGAATACCAATTCTTCTTTCGAAATAGAATTTAGTCACTTCTTACATTAATTAGTATCAATAAATTATGCCCACGAACTTCATCTTCACAATATTGATAAAGGATGTCTCCTTAGTGCCACGTTTAAATAATAACGAATCAATAACAATTTATTATTATTCCTTCTGTGTTCCTTTAATTAATACTTCTTACTAATCAGTCACGATAACCTGTCAATCGTATTAATCTACACTCCAAAACACACGAGAATAACAAACAGAACAAAAAATGAAATAAAATTGTAATCAATATGACACTCTTAATGAATCACCTTATAGACCAACAATTACAACAACAACATCATCAACTCACTTAACTCAAGTCACAAAAACAGAAACAAATAAGTAAAGTAAAAAAAAAAAAAAAACAATACCAACTCCAAAAAGGAAGACACCAGGAAAAATGTTTTACACCTCATTATTTTCTGTGTCGAGTTTGTTTCGTGGCTTTTGCTCGACTCGTCTGCCAAAGGAACATAAATCTAAAATTGCTCAACAAGTGCTCCGTTCGTGTATCGATCGGGAATATGTCTCTCTTTACCTTTTCTTAGGGTTGAGGAGGGGTTTTTTTTTACTTCAACTCCAATTCAACTTCAACATTTCACATTTTCTTTCATTACACCTCAAGTGACGTTTTATAGAGTTTTTATTGGGTTGAAAACGGGGGTGAGGAGGGAGGTTATTACAAATAGTAGAAAATTGAAGAAAGCACGTTTAATTCTTTTTTTCAGTTTTGTTCATTTTGTATTCCAGAGACGAAGCAAAGTGGTTCTAGTACGACGAATGTAAATATGTATGTTTGGCGTTTTGTGTGTTTTTGGTTTTTAAATGTTTACGTTTTAATTGGAGTGATAAAATGTTTCATTCAATTTTATTATTATGTCTTTCTTTTATTCTTTGTGGTAACAGATATGTGAGGTACCTTTGTTTGTCTTTGAAGCCATCATCATAGACTTCCTATAAATGATAATTTTCATATTTCTTTTTTACATGAGAAAAAATAAAAAAGTGTTTTGAAAAATTGAAAAGTTAATGTCTTTTTCGTGTTAAAATAAAAAACCATATAAATTAGAATTAAAATAGCATTAACTTTATGATTTATAAGTCTCTGTAGTAGAATTTTTGATTTATTTCGAATGCGTTGCGTTTTTTTAATACAAAAAAAAACTGAAGAATTCTGATGACACAGCTGCATTGTAAACCTTTGTTTGATGTTGTCAAGTAAACGGTGATTTTTTAAGAGCTTGAGAACTTTTAAAAAAAAAAAAACGCACAAAATTTGCAAAATCTCATCGATTCTTTATTTAAAACGTTATATTGGTCCATGACATTTACTTTTTGAAGATAATTTCATTTAAATGTTGACCGCGGCTGCGTCTTAGGTGGTCCATTCGGAAAGTCCAATTTTGGGTAACTTTTTCGAGCATTTCGGCCGGAATAGAACGAATTTCTTCGGAAATGTTGTCTTCCAAAGCTGGAATAGTTGCTGGCTTATTTGTGTAGACTTTAGACTTGACGTAGCCCCACAAAAAATAGTCTAAAGGCGTCAAATCGCATGATCTTGGTGGCCAACTTACCGGTCCATTCCTTGAGATGAATTGTTCTCCGAAGTTTCCCTCAAAATGGCCATAGAATCGCGAGCTGTGTGGCATGTAGCGCCATCTTGTTGAAACCACATGTCAACCAAGTTCAGTTCTTCCATTTTTGGCAACAAAAAGTTTGTTAGCATTGAACGATAGCGATCACCATTCACCGTAACGTTGCGTCCAACAGCATCTTTGAAAAAATACGGTCCAATGATTCCACCAGCGTACAAACCACACCAAACAGTGCATTTTTCGGGATGCATGGGCAGTTCTTGAACGGCTTCTGGTTTTGGTAATAAAATTCAATGATTTGGAAGCGTTGCTCGTTAGTAAGTCTATTCATGATCAAATGTCAAAGCATACTGAGCATCTTTCTCTTTGACACCATGTCAGAAATCCTGCGTGATCTGTCAAATACTAATGCATGAAAATCTTAACCTCCTAATCTTTTTTCGTACTCGAACTGTGGCGAGAGTTCTTAAAGATCTCAACACTCATAAATCCGCTGGCCCAGATGGTATCCCCGCTATTATTCTGAAGAGGTGTTCTTCCACGCTGGCAAAACCACTGCGTAAGCTTTTCCATCTATCCTATTCTTCTGGGCTCGTTCCGAGTAGTTGGAAAACTGCATTTGTTCAGCCAATTCCAAAAAAAGGCGAATCTTCTTCTCCCACAAATTACCGACCGATAGCACTAACGTCCCTTCTTTCTAAGGTCATGGAAACGCTGATTAATTATCAGCTTAAGAAATATCTTGAGGAACGGAAGCTTCTTAATGACCGGCAATACGGCTTTCGTAGCAATAGGTCCACTGGTGATCTCATGGTTCATCTCACCGAACAGTGGAACAGATCTTTACATCGTTTTGGAGAAAGTAAGATTATTGCACTTGATATTTCAAAGGCATTTGATAAAGTTTGGCATCTTGCTCTCTTATCGAAAATGCGTGCTTTCGGTATCGACGAATCTCTTCTTCGTTGGATTAGAAATTTTCTCTCGAACCGTTCAATACAAGTTGTTTTGGACGGATTCAAGTCTGAAACTCATAAAATAAACGCTGGTGTGCCCCAGGGCTCCGTTTTGTCTCCGACCCTCTTCCTCATTTTTATAAATGATCTCCTGTCTGCTACTTCTAATCCAATACATTGTTTCGCTGACGATAGCACTCTTAGCTTTTCATATTCGTTTCCAGACTCACAACCCTCCTCTTCGGATGTGGAACTGCAACGGCAAAATATAATTAGCTCATTAAATTCCGACTTACACAGCATTGTACAATGGGGAATAAAAAATCGTGTGGAATTTAATGCTTCGAAAACGCAATGCTGTCTTGCATCGTTAAAGCGAGATAAACCGTCTTTGCCACTATCTATGAGTGGCACTTGCATCAACGAAACAGAAAATCTTGACATCCTCGGAATGTGCATCAGCAACCACCTATTGTGGAGCGATCACATACGCGATGTTGCCAAAAATGCCGCAAGATGTCTAGGTTTTTTGAGACGTTGCAAGAAATTTTTTTCTCCGTCTGATCTGGCTACAATCTACAAAACCTATATACGTCCGAAACTTGAATATAACTCTCATCTCTGGGCTGGTGCTCCAGTAACTTATTTAAGCCTCTTGGACAGTATTCAAAAAAGAGCTTTTAAAATGATTGGTGACATTAATATCATAAACTCGTTTACATCACTCGAACATCGACGCAAGGTTTCTTGCCTCACCCTTTTTTACCGTTATTTTAACGGACTATGCTCTAGTGAAATAGCCAGTTGCATTCCTCCCCTTAAACAATTTAACCGTAATACCCGCGCTTCTAGGAATGCCCATCAGTTTACCCTTGAGCCCAACTTCGGACGTACTATGAAGTACAGAGATTCTTTTTTTAGCCGTACTACGCGAATGTGGAACGCCTTGCCACGCTCTATCTTTCCCTGTCATTGCAATGTTCAGAAATTAAAAACCAATGTACACCGACACCTCCTATCCAACCCTTCCCTCTTTTCCTAATGCTCACACTGTGTCTTTGGCATATTAAAGGTATAAAAAACCCTTTTAGTGTTTGCTAATTATAAAAAAAAAAAAAAAAAAAAAAAAAAAAAAAAAAATCACCCTTTATAAGGTGCATTTTTGAAATTCTTAAAAAAACACATTTTTGTTTTCAAAATCTTAGATGACACCGGCAGAAAAAAAACAATTAACATTTTTTTCAAAATGCAGTCTTTTGTTGAAATATTTTGAAGCTCTACATTCATAGTATTGAGATCTTTGGAAACATTAAAAATTTAGAAAAACATTCGGATCAATTACGAAAGTCATAATTTGTATGTTTTTTTTAATTTTTCACTTTGAAAAAAAAAAAATGCTTAATGTCGCCTACAAGATCTTATACCAACTTATGATCGTTTACAAATTTTCTGCAATACAATGATCAGCACTTATCAGTGTAGCCAGGCGCGATAGATCAATTATTCACATGAAGGACGATGGTGAATCCTGGAAAAGACCAACGAATTTCAAACCGAGATCCACCAATTTTGTATCGACTTTTCAGAGACGAATGATAGCATAAGTCACCAAGAGCGTTGGAGTCGTTGGAACTCAGAATCCGGAAAAAAACTGATTGAGCTATACCACATGACGCAACAAAATACGCAGTTCAACGTGCAAATGGGTAACAGCTCATTCGAGCTATTCCAAACATGTGCAGGGTTCAGGCAAGAAGTTGGGCTATCATGTGATTTCTTCAACATAGTCTTGGAGCAAAATGTGCGCAAGAGTGATGTTAACCTTTAAGGCACTATATTTAACAGGTCTTCACAAGCGAGGTCTTCTAGAAGCATTTGAAGGTTTAGAAACAAAGCCCCATCCATCCCCTGGACAAAACGTCACTGTTCGTAGCAGTGATTTCAAGGTAGTCAAGGAGTTCATCTACCTCATAACAAATATCAATTCAACGAATGAATCCTTAGTGAAAACCTGGCTATGGAGAAGAAGATTTAATCATCAACTGTACGCTTTGAATCAAGATGTACATAGATGTAGTAAAAAGAGCCAAAACACGCCGACAACACTGGCTCGACCATATCGAACAAATGGAGCACAAAGTTCAAGTAAAGAAGATCTTTGAATCCCTGCCCCAGGTTCGAGATGAAGAGGAAAAACGAACCTCCGCACCAAAGACAAGGTGGTTATTGACGCAAGAGCGATTGGTCTCAGCGACTGGAGAGGCTTGTAAAAGACAAAAAACAATGGAAGAGCGCAATATATCAGCATTTAATTTTTCCGGCAATTTTTTTCAATGACACCAAAACATACAAAAGGATTTTTAAAACCATTGAGTTGGTGTTTTATTTTAAATTATGTAAAAGTGAAAATTTGGTTTACGACAAATATCTCACCAACTAATGAAGCTAGTGACTTTGATTAAATTGTTTTGTATGCATTGTGACAGGATGAAAAATTAATAAACTTTCAAACTCAAAATAAGCTAATGGTTTTTTGAATAGATAAAAATGTCAGAAAAAAAATATTTGTCACCTTGAATATTTTAAGAAGACCAAATTATGTAAATTATTCCATACACTACGAGTATATCAACAAATTATTCGTACAGGTGATTTTTCAAAATAATAGCTAAGGTATTTAAAGAAAAGCAGATTTTCAAAAATTCTTTCTTCAATGTTGGTATTGAGGATTAAAAACGAAACAAAATAATTCAGTACAAACTTCAGGAAGAAAAAAAAATGCAACAAATTAGGCAAAGGAGAAAATCAAAGGTCAAAAAATTTCACGTACAGTGATACAAAACTTAATTATGTATATATATGTAGGTTTTAGTAGCGATTGTGATAACTTTTTGCTTTTATAACATCCTGAAGTCGATTCTTCATAGAGAGAACTAGTTTTGAAGTGACTTCCGGTGAAATTTGTTTCCATTCTTCCAATATACCGGCTTTTAGCTGGTTTTATTACTTATTTTTGATTCTCGGACCTATCTTCCTAGATAATCTCAAAGATGCTCAATGGGGTTTAGGCTGGGGATGGGGGAGGATGAGGAAATTGCGATTTAACATTATTAAGAAGCTTTACTATCCTTGATGAATGTTTAGGATCGTTGTCTTGCACAAGTAAAAAGTCGTCCTTAAGGCCAATTTTTAAGAACCTGACATATTTGTTTTATCCATTGTTGTTTCTACAAAAACTAGATTTCCCACACCATTGGACCCCTTAGCTCCCAGACCATAACATTTCCGCCTCCATGTTTCATCGTTGATTGTAAATTTTTCACATCTAATGCTGTGTTTGGTTTCTTCCACACAAATCTGCGACCGTCCGACCCAAAGACATTAAACTTGCTCTCGTCAAGGTGTAACACATTCTTCCAAAAACCATCTGGTTTCGAAACGTATGCATTCGGATAGTTCAAGCATTTTAAAACGTTTCCTATTTAAATATAGGTTTTTTTTTTATACAGTGTGACCGTTATATCCCTTTTAAATGCAGAAAGTACCGAACAGTTTGAGGGTTAAGCGATATTCCATCATTTGCTTGAATTTCAGCAGCTATTGTAGGAGCACTTAACTTGGGATCAGCCTTTACCATTCTTTCAATATTTTGTTCCATATGAGCGTCTAGAATTTTTGTTCGACCTCTTGGTGAAGCCACTTCGAAGCTTTTATTTTTCTAATTAGACCGTGGTTTACCAATAGTAAACCAATATCAAATAAAGTCAATGAGCTCAGATTTTTGGTAGGAAGTTCATAGTTTATTTTCAATTGCTGTACGTGCAATTTTTTGATGTAGTGTACATCAAAATTAACAATTTTGGCATCTGTTGCGGTTTTTAAATCGAATTGACAGTTTACAAAAAAAAACAACTACTAAAATGTAAAAAACTTAATTCTTTTAGTAATTATAATTTAATCCCGAATAGGGTAAAATGTTTTAAACCTTAAGAAAACTCATTGATAGATTCGAGCTGTAAGGAGGTTATAAGGATCAAAGATGTAAGTTTCCGGATTTATAAAGCCAACTCTACCGAGAAAACCGGAATAAGTTCAAACAAGCTAGAAATACTTGTAACAGACATATTCGACGCATTTAATTTTTGCATAACCAGAAATTTCGGCAAAAAATACTAGAAAATCCCAAAAGTAGTAAAAATTTCTGGTCATTTGTAAAAATTGTGCGCAACTTTACGTCATCGTCAGTTCCTATACGCTCATTTCCAATGACACTTCTTTTGTAAGCTCGATTGATAAAGCCAATTTGCTCGCAGCACAGTTTGCTGTTAATTCGTTGCTGCTAATGAGTGACATGATTCCTCCTGTACTTGAAAGCGTAAACTATTCCAACTGACGAATCTTCTTTCGCACTCGTACAGCTAGAGTACTAAAAGAGCTTGACATTCACAAATCCGCTGACCCGGATAGTATCCCTGCTATTGCTTTGAAGAGGTGTTCTTCAACGCTGCCAAAACCACTGCTTAACCTTTTTCATCTGTCCTGATCTACAGGTATCTTTTCCAGTGATTTGTCCAGCCTGTCCCTAAAAAAGGCGAAACATCAAACTATAGTCCAATTGCACTTAAATCCCTTCTTTCCAAGGTTAATGCAAACGCTGATCTCATAGTTTATCTCACCGAACAGTAGAACAAATCCTTACATCCTTTTGGAGAGAGTAAGATTATCGCACTTGATATTTCAAAGGCATTTGATAGAGTCGACACCCACCTTCTTTTCATCGATTTCAAGGCAGCATGTGTCAGCATCTACAGGGACGAGCTGTATAGAGCCATGTCTAGTTTTGGCATCCCTGCCAAACTCGTCCGTTTGTGCAGGATGACCATGGAGAATTCACGCTGCTTCATAAAGAGTGGAAACAACCTTTCGATGTCAAAAAGGGTTTTAAACAAGGTGATGCGCTGTCATGTGTTTTTTTAACATCGTCCTTGAAAGAATAGTGCAGAGCTCACACGCCAAAACCAGAGGCACTATCTTTTGAAAGTCTGTCCAATAACTAGCATATGCTGATGACATTCACTTAATTTTAAGAACACAGCATGATGTCAATGGGGCTTTTGTGAGTATTGAGGCATAGGCGGAAAAAATGGGTTTGACGGTTAATGAGGGCAAAACAAAGTACATGCTGTCGTCAAGAAAGCACATACAACACCGACGTCTTGGTCGAAACGTCACCATCGACAGACGTAACTTTGAGTTAGTTAAAGACTTCATCTACCTAGGCTCCGCTGTAAACATACAAAACAACACTAGCGCAGAGATCAAACGAAGAAATACTCTTGCTAACCGCAGTTTCTTTGGGCTAAGAAAGCAATTGAGTGGGAAAGTCCTTTCTCGAGCGACCACAGTGCTACTATTTAAGACCCTTATAATCCTCGTCCCGCTATATGGTGCAGTAGCGTGGACTTTGACAAAAGCGGATGAAAGCACCTTGGGTCCGTTCGAGAGAAAAGTTTTTCGTGAGATCTACGGCCCCGTATGCATCGAAAAGGAGGAACGACGAGCTGTACGGGCTGTACAGCGACGTCTACTTAGCCAAAAGGGTAAAAGCCCAAAAGATGGCTGGGTCAAGTAGAGCGCATGGAAACCAATGCTCCTGCCTGAAAAGCTTTCGAATCCGCACCCACAGGACAGCGCAGTAAAGCAAGACCGCGGATCAGATGGCACGCACAAGTGGAAGGTGACCTCACCCAACTTGGTGCGCGAAACTGAAGACATCTAGCAAGGGACCGAGCTAGATGGGGAAATTTGTTGGATGAGGCCCTAGTTCACACAGGACTGTAGCGTCACCGTAAGTAAGTAAGTATACTATAGAATTTGGCATCAAACTCTCTAATCAAAAACGCGTGATTTAGGTATTGATGAATCTCGTCTTCGTTAGTTTAGAAATTACCTTTCGGACTTTTCAATTCAAGTAGTATTGGTTCAAAACTGATATCAAAAAAACAAACGCTGGTGTCCTTCAGGGTTCCGATTTGATTTCGAAGATCTTCCTTATTTTTATAAATGATCTTTTGTCTGAAACTTCCAACCCACCAAATTGTTTTGCGGACGACAGTACGCTCAGCTTTTCATATTAAATTTAAGATTCTCATCCTTGTTCTTCGGATGTGGACTACCAACGGCAGCATTGTTCAATGGGTAATCGAAAACCGTATAGAATTTAATGCTTCGAAAACTCAATGCTGTCTACTGTCGCAAAAGCTGAACCCTCCCACAATGCCACTATCCATGAGTGGTACTTGCATCGAGAAGACTGAACAGCTATCAGCCCTAGGTATGTGCATTACAAAACACTTGACTTGTTTTGGAGTTATCACATATTTAACATCGCTAAAAATGCTACTAAGTGGTTAGGTTTTCTCCGAAGATGCTATAATTTACAAAGCTTTTATTCGTCCAAAACTTTAGTATAACTCTCATATTTGGGCTGGTGCTCCAGTAAAATACTTGATTCTTCTGAATAATTAAAAAAAGATCTCTAAACATGACTGGAGATCGTTTCCTTACCGAGACATTTTTATAAAAAATGCTCTAGAGAAACAGGCAGTTGCATTCCGCCCTTTAAACAATTCAACCCTAATACCAGTACTGCAAGGAATACCAATCCTTTAGCCCTAGAGCTTAAATTTGAACGTACTGTTAAGAACAGATTTTCTTTTTTTGGCCGAACTACACGAATGTGGTATGCTTTACCAGGCTTAATATTTAGCACTTATTAGAATGTGCAGACATTCAAAACCCATGTGCATGGGTTTTTCCTTTCTAATCCTATCCTCTTTTCCTAATTGCGCGCACTGTGTTTAACCATTATAAGGGTATTCATAACCCCTTTAGAGCGCGCATAATATACACAAAAAGAGGCTGGGATGCGACCCACACTGATAACTTCCCATCCCGTCTGTCGATTTGTCTTGCTTAAAAGTTTGTCTATATGTACTCGTGTCAATTTTTATCAAATTTGCGTAATATTTTTTGTAGATTTTACTTTTTATGAAAAAACGGACTATTGGGTTTTTATATAAAAATTACTGAATATCGAAATCAATATTTTCTGTGAAATAAAATTAGTTTGAAGCCAATATTTCAAATTTTTGAAAAGATATTTGAGTCGAAAATCAATTTTTACCAACTTTTATACATTTTTTTTGTAGGTTTTTATTTTTTTGGAAAAAAAACTGTCAATTTGATTTTACTCAACATTATTCAGAATGTTGTTAACCCTAGAAAGATAACCATATTTCATAGGCCATAAGAGATACACATGATTTGTACGTCCAATCGGCGTAGGTTATCTTTCTAGGGTTAAGATAAAATGAATTGAAGCCTAAATTTCAAGTTTTTGAAAAGATATTTCAATCGATATTCAATTTTTACCAACTTTTTAATTTTTATAAAAAAAACGGTCGATTTTTCTCAAAATTTTATCAGATGTCAAAAAAATTATTCTTCGTTACTCAAAATTATTTTGGAGATGAAATCATATTTTAGTAGTAAAATTTTGGAGGTGACAATTTTTTTTTTTTCTCAGTTTTTTGGTTTTATAAAAAAAACCGTTAAATGGATTTGTTTCAAAAAATATACTTTTTTGATATCCCGTTACAATATATTATTTAAAATTTAATTCAAGTCTCTAGCGTTTTTGGTTCGTAAGATATTAAGGGTTAACCAAAATGTTCACCTTTCTTTCAAACTGCTATGGTAAAAAAACCACCCACGTAATTTTCTTGAGAGCCCTTTCTGCATCTTTCTGCCTTATTATCTGTATAGCAAAATTTATTTGAAATCGATATCCCTTCTGGTTCTTGAGCTATGGATAACGAAAAAAACGTCGAGAACATACGGACGTACGAACAAACGAACGTACGTACACACGCAAGCACAGGCATTTTTCTAAAAATCTTTTGGAAGTTTTGACTCTAGGGACCTTGAAACGTCGAGAAATGTCAAAATTTTCAATTTGACAAATCGGACCCATTACAATAACTTCCCATGGGAAGTTAAAAAACAGACAAGTCTCGAAAAAGATCAAATTCATCTTATATTATGCAAAATATTTCTGACAACATAAGTTAAATCATTTAAATTATTAAATTTTAAATTTAGAAGTAGACTTAGATTAATACTATTTTTGAACACACTCTTTGGATACAAAAGTAAGTTCGTGTGACCCAATAGTGAACTTTATTCTCATATGCAAAACTTTACGGATCCGCTTTTTTTTACCGACAAATTTTAAACAACAAAAATACTTCGAAAATGTTTTAATGTCTTGAGTAACTCAACAGAAAGCAGCTTAATCTTCAATTATTTTTGAAATTCTTAGCTGCAATTTTTCAACACATTGTTGGTCAAAATTAATAAATCAAAATAAAGCTACTTACCCATTTAAATCTATACTTTTCAAACTATACCTTCAAGAAAACGACCGAAACACTATGCGACACGACATCAAATATCGACTTCTTTCCAACTCTAACAAGACCGAGCGCGAAACGCGACGCGATTTAAGACCTTTTTTTTCTTATAAAATTTTACTTTAATAAACAATTATTATTTTTATTAACTATTTCACTTCACAATGTTGCATTCGATATAAGTTTTCTTATTTTTTTTTCAAGAAAGACTATCACCAAAGAGACACAATTCAAATTTTCAAATTCTACCGCCTATTAACATTACGAGTACAACCGAACCGACGAAACTAACGGACCCACTGAGAGTGATTAACGAGAACAAAAATAATTGATTTCTAATTCACATTTTACCAGAAAAAAACACTTAACTTCAGAATAAACTAATATTTTTTTTTCACAAATTTAAACTTTAACATTAACTTAATATTTTCCTTGAATTTTTTCCACTGCACAATACAAATTTTAATTAATTTTTAAGTTTTAATTATGAGACGACACGATCGCGAACGAAAGAATTTCACAAACTGCGAAGAATTCCGATTACCAAAAAACATAAAGAAGAAGGAATATGAAAGTGTCATGGCGGCGTTGGCGAATATTGGTAAATTATGGGAGGAAATTAATAGTCTACTTTTTTGGGTTAAAATTAATGGATTCTGATGTATAGTGAACTAACACCCCGATTACAAGAATGGGTTGAAGAGTCGAATCGAATTTAAAATTAGATTAAGATTGAGGCTACGCTGAAACGAAAGAAAAATTTAAGATTGAATTTAAATGGAATCTATTATATTAATTATTTGATAATTCACAAAAAAAAAAACGGAGATTTTAAATACAAAATAATAATCCAAACATTTAATTTATGCTGAACTTCTGAGTATACTATTTTTTGTAAGCAAAAATTCGATTCAATTTATTAAAAACGCTGTCAATTGTTTGAATATGGTTCTCTCCCAATGCATTCCATATTCGAAAATGTTACTTATTTTACTTAAATTTTGTGTTAAGCTTATTAAAATCGTTTAGTAAACGGTGATTTTTTAAGAGCTTGAGAACTTTTAAATAAAAAAAAGGGATAAAATTTGCAAAATCTCATCGATTTTTTATTTGAAACGTTAGATTGATCCATGACATTTACTTTTTGAAGATAATTTCATTTAAATGTTGACCGCGGCTGCGTCTTAGGTGGTCCATTCGGAAAGTCCAATTTTGGGTAACTTTTTCGAGCATTTCGGCCGGAATAGCCCGAATTTCTTCGGAAATGTTGTCTTCCAAAGCTGGAATAGTTGCTGGCTTATTTGTGTAGACTTTAGACTTGACGTAGCCCCACAAAAAATAGTCTAAAGGCGTCAAATCGCATGATCTTGGTGGCCAACTTACCGGTCCATTCCTTGAGATGAATTGTTCCCCGAAGTTTTCCCTCAAAATAGCCATAGAATCGCGAGCTGTGTGGAATGTAGCGCCATCTTGTTGAATCCACATGTCAACCAAATTCAGTTCTTCCATTTTTGGCAACAAAAAGTTTGTTAGCATTGAACGATAGCGATCACCATTCACCGTAACGATGCGTCCAACAGAATCTTTGAAACAATACGGTCCAATGATTCCACCAGCGTACAAACCACACCAAACAGTGCATTTTTCGGGATGCATGGGCAGTTCTTGAACGGCTTCTGGTTGCTCTTCACTCCAAATGCAGCAATTTTGCTTATTTACGTAGCCATTCAACCAGAAATGAGCCTCATCGCTGAACAAAATTTGTCGATAAAAAAGCGGATTTTCTGCCAACTTTTCTAGGGCCCATTCACTGAAAATTTGACGTTGTGGCAGATCGTTCGGCTTCAGTTCTTGCACGAGCTGTATTTTATACGGTTTTACACCAAGATCTTTGCGTAAAATCTTCCATGTGGTCGAATAACACAAACCCAATATTCTCTTCTGTACGCACTGTACGCATTCGTGTGGTTGGTTTAATGTCCAATAAAGTAAACTGAGTGCGAAACTTGGTCACAGTCACATTAATTGTTCGCTCACTTGGTCGATTATGTAGACCATAAATCGGACGTAAAGCGCGAAACACATTTCGAACCGAACACTGATTTTGGTAATAAAATTCAATGATTTGCAAGCGTTGCTCGTTCTCTTTGACACTATGTCTGAAATCCCGCGTGATCTGTCAAATACTAATGCATGAAAATCCTAACCTCAAAAAAATCACTCTTTATATTGGGTAAATAACATATAGCCTAATTATTGGTCTTCTTAAAAGTTTTAATAACGGTGTTATTGCTATAAATATGAATTCTTTTAGAAAAAAGTGCACTGTGGACTTGTGAAATGTTAAGGTTTACAGTTTGCACTCGTAAGTACATTATTAACTTCCCATAGGAAGTTATTGTAATGGATTCGATTTGTCAAATGGAAAATTTTGATATTTCTCGTCGTTTCAAGGTACCTTGAGTCGAAATAAAAGATTTTTAGAAAGATATCTGTACGTGCGTATGTCCGTACGCAGAAAGGGGTCTCAAGAAAATTGCGTAGGTGGTTTTTTCACCATAGCAGTTTGAAGAAAAGGTGAAAATTTCGGTTAACCCTAAATATCTTACGAACCAAAAGGGCTAGAGACTTGAATTAAATTTCATATAATAGATTGTAACGTGATACCAAACAGGTATATTTTTTGAAAAAAATCAATATAACCGTTTTTTTTATAAATCAATAAAACTGAAAAAAAAATTTGTCACCTCCAAAATTTTACGACTGAAATATGATTTCATCTCTAGAACAATTTTGTGCAACGAAAAATAATGTTTTTGACATCTTTTAAAATTTTGAGAAAAATTGAATTGACAGTTTTTATTACAAAAAATAAAAACCTAAAAAAAAATGTATAAAAGTTGGTAAAAATTGATTTTCGACTCAAATATCTTTTCAAAACTTTGAAATATTGGCTTAAATTTACGTTTATCTTTCAAAACATCTTGTTGTCAACATTCAGTTAAAGTTTGAAAAAAATCGATTTGACAGTTTTTGTACAAAAATTTAAAAACCAAAAAAATATTAACAAAAGTTCGTAAAAAACGATTTTCTACTCAAATATCTTTTAAAAACTTTGAGAAAATAGGTTCTTACTAATTTTTTTTTATACGAAATATTGTTTTTAACAGAAGGACAAATTTTGAGAAAAATCGAATTGACAGTTTTTTTTACAAAAAATAAAAACCTAAAAAAAAATGTATACAACTTGGTAAAAATTTACTTTCGGCTCAAATAGCTTTTCAAAAATTAAAAATATTAGCTTCAAACCTATTTTATTTCACAGAAAATACTGTTTTCAATATTTAGGAATTAAAAAATAAAATCTACAAAAAATAGTGCGCAAATTTGGTAAAAAAACATATAGACAAACAAATGTGTCAAACTATGTTGTTAAACGATTTTTTTTATAGTTGAAAGTCTGACATTTACGAAAATGAATCGCGTAACTATCCTACAACGCGTACAGATTGTTAAAACCTACTACAAAAATTGGAATTAAAAGGACATTAAGGCTACCATAATCGTCCAATTACGCAAATAATTGGGGAAATTGTGAAGATATTTGAAGAGACTGGATTGGTTAGGGATATTGTAAGGCCAGTGCATCATCGCTTCGTACGTACCAATAAAAATATCGATGTATAAGTGAAAGTGTTGCCGAAGACCCGAATGTGTCGATTCTTCGTCGTTCTCATATAAAGTCCAGCTCACACAACAACTGAAGCCAGCTAACCATTTACATTCACAAAGTCATTGATACGTCGAATGGGTGCCTTAGCAGCAAGTGGTGGACTGCGATTTTTCGAACAAAATTTTCTTTAGGTGCGAAACACATTTCTCACTCGATTGTCATATTTGGGGTTCTGAGAATCTTTAAGTAATTGAAGAGAGGCCATTACATCCACAAACAAAAAGTCACTGTTTGGTCCGGAGGTGTGATTGGACCTTAATTCTTCGAAAACGTCTATGGAACGACTGTCACTGTCAATTTGGAGCGTTATGTCTGAAACACAAACACGCTTCAGCTTTGGCTTTACCTGACGTTTACGAGTTCAACCATAGGAATTCAATGCATGCTATCACAATGAAACTTTGACCTAACGTTTCATTTGACAATCGTAAGGAAAAAACGTAATGTTACGTAATGTGACTCTAAACGGAAGCTCTAGTTCAAATTTGCTAAACATTTGCTTTGTCTGACAGCTCAACAGCTCTAAAAAAAGTCAACAAACAAAATATATTTCCATTTGGAGCGATAACCGTTGTTTATTAGAAAAAGTTAAAAGGTATGACATTGAAATGTACATAGAATAACTATGTATGTATTAAATTTTTTCTTGAAAATGTTTTCAAGATCTCCTCATAGATTGAAGAACTCCGTATATTAAACTCCCGGAACCACCTACGTCTCTCAGTCTACGCTTTTTCTTGCTCCATGAGCTGAACATACCCACGATAGGCTGTGTAAGCTACTTCCGCGGTAATTTGAGTTCTTTCGATTTCAAAATTCATATCTTTTACTGCGCGAAAAATAAAAACAAACTTTTGAGAACAAATACCAGCTTCTAATGACAGAAGTGTCATTTTAGAAATGCCATATAAGAAATGTCATTCAAATTCATTGAAATCGCAAAATGGATAAAAATGTTACTTACTTACTAAAGGTGGCGCTACAGTCCCGTGTAAACTAGGGCCTAACCAAAAAACTTCTAAATCTAGCTCGTTCTCTAGCTAGATGTCTACAGTTTCGCGCTCCAAGTTGGGTAAGGTCATCTTCCACCTGTGCGCACCACCTGATCCGCGGTCTTCCTCTACTGCGCTGTCCTCTGGGTGTGGATTCGAAGACCTTCCGGGCCGGAGCATTGGTTTTCATGCGCTCTACGTGACCCAGCTATCTTAGTCGTTGGACTTTTACCTTTCTGGTTAAGTCTACGTCGCGGTACAGCCCGTACAGGTCGTCGTTCCATCTTCTTCTCCACTCCCTTCGATGCATATGGGGCCGTAGATCACACGAAGAACTTTTCTCTCGAAGCGACCCAACTTGCTTTCATCCGCTTTTGTCATAGTCCTGCCACGTATAAGAGAACGGGGATGATAAGGGTCACTTTGGTCCCTCAAAAGAGGACTTTACCACTCAATTACTTTTTTAGCCAAAAGAAACAGCCGTTAGCAAGAGTTATTCTGCGTTTGATCTCAGCGCTGGTGTTGTTTTCTGGGTTTACAGCGGAGCCTTGATAGACGAAGTCCTTGACTACCTGAAAGTAACGTCTGTCAATGGTGACGTTTTGACCAAGATGCGGTGTTGTATGTCCTTTCTTGACGACGGCATGTACTATGTTTTGCCCTCGTTAACCGTTAAACCCATTTTTACCGCCTCTGCCTCAATACTGAAAAAAGCCCCATTGACATCACGCTGAGTTCTTCCGATTATGTCATTATTGTCCTAATTTATGAACAAAATATCTTTAATGATTTTTTTTTCTGAAGAAAAATAAAAAAAAATTCGCCATATCCAAAAAACTCACTGTGGGAAATTTCAACAGATCTTCTATAATTTAAGCCACTAGTCAAAAGTAGGTTTGTGTATAAAAAGGCATTTGATTTAGACTAAGTAACAAAAACAAGAGGAAAACCAGGAATAAAGAACATTATTTATCTTACTTACCCGCCGACAGTCAGTTTGCCACTTTCACTTTTTTTGTACCTATGAAGACATTTTTAGATTGCAGCTTTGCTTGCAGTCAAACCTTGAAGTACATTGCTTCCTTCCTCATCCACTCACATCCTAGTAGATATACATACAAAAAAACTATCTTTTTATTCCTGTCTGTCTATCTGTCTGTCTGTCTACACATCGCCCACCACCATTACCAGGAGCGCAAACAGGAACCACACAGTAAAAACGGATGCAGCTATTATTTCTGAGACTTAACTTGGATGATACTTTTTCTGGCCAAAGGCAGGAGCAGAAAAGATACTCATATAGTTCTACTAGTATACTTTCATACGTCGTATAAGATTTCAGGATTATCAATCCTTGCAATTTGCGGACAGACAGGGACTCCATACTCAAATGCAAAAGTGTGCTCATTCAAGGATTCAGTGGAATTTTTGTGGTGCATGGAAATGTATAAAGGTACGATGAGTTCATCCAAACAAAGTGAAAATGCTTTGAATTAGAAAAACAAAGTGAATAAAAAATATCGGAGACAGTGAATTATTGTCATGAGGAACTTCACATCCTTTTATCTGATAGTGTTGTGTATTTTTTGTTTTGTATCCCTTTTTCACAAGTTTTTATTCAAAAGCGAAACTGTGAGGAAAACAAAAAAGGATATATCAATCGGGACAGGGGACAGCTCTGTAGACAAATAGGTTAAGTGATGAAATTGGCTTGAAAAGGGGAATTTAATTTTTTTACTCGAATTGGTAATTTAGTAAATAAAAGCAAAAAACATTTTCAGAAATATTCTGGTTTATAAAAATTGTATTCCGAGAATAGAAAAAAAAGTAACTGCAACAAAAATAAATAAATTAAATAGTTTGAAAAAAAAAAACGAATTAAATATTGTTACGGATGTGATAATGACCGTAAACTTTCCCAAGGGGTACAGCAAGCTACAATACTGGTAACATTCGTGTTACTTTACTTAATATCAACCAACCTGTACAATATTTTGATAATTTCTTAACGTACTAACGCGTTTTCCACACCTCAACATCCACAAAGAAACTTGGACTTCTCCAGATCAATCTACCGTCAACCAGATTGACCATATTGCGATCGACGCTAGACACGCTTCCAGCATCATGGATGTACGAACTTTCCGAGGAGCTAACATCGACTCGGACCACTACCTTGTTGTAGCCAAGGTAGCACTTCCGATTTCTAGACTCAAGGCAAAACAGGGAGGTGCTGGAAGAAGATACAACGTCGAACGGCTACAATCGCCAGATATCGCCAAATCCTTTTACGACCGAGTTCCAAGTAACCTCTCTCGAAGTTCTCTGCCGCCAACGCAATATATCGAAAACCAGTGGAAACATTGCCAAGATGCAATCAGAGAAGCCGCTTCTGATGTGCTGGGTTTGAAACAGCCACCAACAAGAAACCCCTGGTTTGATGAGGAATGTCGGCAGGCAAATGCAGCCAAACAACAGACACGCAAAGCGGCGCTGCATAAAAGGACGTGAGCTGCTCATGAGCTCTATGAGCAGAAGAGGCGAGTGGAACGCCGACTTCTCAGAAGGAAAAAGAGAGGGCATGAGAAGCGTACGGTCGAAGATGTTGAGAGGTTTAAAAGCAGGAATGAAGTTCGAAAGTTTTATGAACAGGTGAAACGAAATTCACAGGTACATAAACCTAGAACCGAAGGCTGCAAAGACGAAAGTGGAAACATCATAGTGGAACCGCAGTCAATGCTGAAGATATGAAAGGACCACTTTTGAAGACTGTATAACGGTGACGACGAACCGAATACCGCTTTCAGGCAGGATGATGCATTCAACATAGTCGACGAAAACCGACAATTCTGTCCTCCCGACTTAGACGAAGTAAGGATTGCCATACCCAAGCTGAAGTCTAATAAAGCCACGGGAGCGGATGGCTTGAATGCCGAGCTCTTTAAAGCAGCTGGAGATAAGTTGGTAAGGAGCATGCACCAACTTATCTGTAAGATATGGTCGGAAGAAAACATGCCCGATGAATGGAACCACAGTATTGTTTTCCCGATCCTGAAAAAAGGAGATCTCTAAACTGCACCAACTATAGAGGAATCAGTCTACTTAACATCGCCTATAAAATCTTCTCTACCGTAATATGTGAACGTATAAAAGCCCATCGTCAACAACCTAATAAGGCCTTATCAGTATGGTTTTAGACCAGGAACGACCACAGTTGATCAAATATTCACATTACGGCAGATGAGGGAAAAAAACCAAAGAACACCAAATCGACACCCAACATCTTTTCATCGATTTCAAGGCCGCATATGACAGCATCTACAGGGACGGGATGTAAAGAGCCATGTCTAGTTTTGGCATCCCTGCCAAACTTGTTCTTAGTGCAGGATGACCATGGAGAATTCACGCTGCTCCATAATGGTTGGAAACAACTTAACAGAACCTTTCGATGTCTAAAAAGGTTTTAGACAAGGTGATGCGCTGTCATGTGATTTTTTTAACATCGTGCTTGAAAGAATAGTGCAGAAATCACACGTCAACACTAGAGGCACTATCTTTCAAAAGTCCAAAATAAGAGAACTTTTGAGATAGTTTTCAAAAAGTATGAATGAGGCTTTCCACCAAAATTTAGCTTTGTTAGAATTTTTTCGAGGTAAAGCCATTTATTATCTTAATTCGCTGAACTATTAACCCATTTCGGCACAACAACAAAAATCTTGTATTCGGGTATAAGTTTTGTACAGTTCTTTGAACCTTAATTAACTTTTTGAAAAATATGCCCTAAACCATCTTCTAAAATCAACTGTTCAAGCTTCTTAGATAACATTTGTCTTGTTTTTTTTCATAAGCCTATTTACCCTATGCATAAATTAATCTTTAAGTTTACAAAATAATCTTCGAAACGTCACATTTGCAAGTTCCTTGAACTACTATAGCATAAATACTTGAACCAGTGCAACTATTTGTTACACATGGAAACATTTTATTTCTGCATTTTGTTCACAAAGATAAAAAAAAAAATTTTACCATTTTATAAGCATAAACAATTTATATACTTCATTTTGTAGTCTTTTCTAAGCCCGCCAAAATCGGGCATCTCTTATGGTCGACTTTATACTTCATTAATTCAAACTGACTTGTTTGTTTCTTTTCGATCCAAAAAGATTAAATCTATACATGGACCGTGTTTATTCCTAGGTATACCTCATAAAAGACTAAATTTTGCGGAAAGCCGAAGTCAGTCCCAAGCAATCCATAAATCATTCGATTCGATTTCCAAATTATCTTCGATACATATCTGCCGACATAAATTTATTCATTTTGATAGGAATTCGACGATTAAATGTTAAACTGTGTGTCCCCAAAATGTTATGTTTCCTTTGCGTTAGCTGCTTTTTTTCCCTTTCATTTGCCTCCAGGTATTTTTCGTAATTTTATATACAAAAGCAATAAACGGATCCTCTTCGACAGCAGTAGGAAAGAGGTATAACATTAACTCTTCGTTTTCAGGTTCAGGAGAACATCAATAAAATTCAACATCATTCAACTGTCAGTGTCATTAAATCATTTAAATGGAAAGAACTAGTAGATATTTATGCAGTACGTAAAATATTATAGGCATTTGATTTTTTGTTTTCATATGTCTGACATCCGATATAAAAATAAACTTAAGTTCCATGCATTAATTTATAAAGTGTTCCTTTCTATAGTGACTGCTAAGAGGTTGAAAGAACCCTCATATGTTTGATTAAACGTTTTGCCAATAAATTGTAAGTGCATTGATGGGCAGCAAAGTGACAGCATTACGCAAAGTGTCAACAGACCATAAAATGTTGTATAGAAAGGGCGGAGATGGCAACGACTTCGACTATTGGTATAATGGTAATGCCAACGTCCGTCGTCGTCGAACGGTCCATCAGGGTCACCTATTCCAGGCAGATACACCTCACTCTCTCTCTCGTTTGTTTGTTGTTTCATTGTGCTGGTTCTGTATAAATTTATGTTAAAAGGTGACACTGGAAATAGTGGCAATGGCAATGACAGTGTTTATTTGTGTAATCAAAATAATTAAATTTATTATTCAAGCCCATTTATCTTGACTAAGTGCAGTCCGTTTAACACAAAACAGAAGAAGAAAGTATAAATGTAGATACACCATTAACAGTGTTGCTGAGGCTTGTGGTCTCCCTTTTGTATGTGGAACCGTTATTTATAGCACCTTTGTGACTTAAATTCCGGGTAATTCTAAAGGAAATACGTCAGGGCCGTTTGACGTTTCAAAAAGGACTTCAGAAATTCAATTTTAAATACAAAGGGTATTTCTTAAGAGCTGTATAGCATTAAAATAGAACAAAACAAAGATGATATTCTTAAACTAACCTGAAATTGACTTTATTTCAGTGATAATCTTCTGGCAGCACAATTTGAATTAGATTTTTGACATATGTCCACCACAGCAATTTGAACTTAACCTAATTTGGAAGAATAATGGAAATGTTTTCCTCTTAAATGTCAATCATTTCGTCTACTGACGTAAACGTCATAGACCCGCACAGAGAACGGCATTAAATCGTTCGATCTTGGAGGCCTGTTTTCGGATGCGTAACGTGAAAATATGCGCTTACCAAACGTTTCCCATTTCCTCGAATAAATCTTTTGTGACACAAGCTGTGTGACATGTTGCTCCGTCACTGTTTTGTTGAAAACACATCTCCTGCATATCATGGTTGTTCAATAGATGAACAGAAAAGATATCAATCATGACTCTACAGTGGCCATAATTATTGACATTGATTAACATTGCATATTTTGGCATGAATATACAAAACTAGAAACACTCATTAATAATTTAAATTCTGTATGATGTCGCTTCAGTATAATATTATTGGAGCTGATTCCAGTTTTGACCGTTTAGCAAGTTCCATACATCTTTTTCCCTTAAAGTGTGTCTACCAAAAAATGTCCTTCCTAATTCCTTTAAGATTGGACATGTTCCAAGAGAGTGGCCAATAGCTTTTTGCTCGCGTGAATTACATAAACTGCAGATGTGATTAAAATCGGGTCTGTGTGGCATATAGTTGAGACGCGAAAGCTCACCTCTTATCTTAAATATGACACCTATTGCACTTCACGACAAGTTTGAATGGAAATAATTTGATTTGTTTAGATTGTAGTTCAAAGTCGAGTAGAATTGCCGTTCTGTTGAGGCTCTAGCGCGTTCATTAAATGAGTACCTTTCGTTTTCATCAATAG
This sequence comes from Eupeodes corollae, assembly GCF_945859685.1. Lineage (NCBI taxonomy): Eukaryota > Metazoa > Arthropoda > Insecta > Diptera > Syrphidae > Eupeodes > Eupeodes corollae. The sequence continues at coordinate 139,330,908 of NC_079148.1, read as the reverse complement.
TTCGAATAGTTCCATAAAGAATTTCCTTTATCTGGATTACGTTTTTTCCTACTACAAAAGAACCGATCTCGCGGTAGCATTATAAACTCGGTACTTTGCTTTCATTGACACATGTTTATTGTTAAATATATTTGTTCAAGATGTCTTTCCATATTCAAGTTAAACGTTCAGTCTAAGCCCAGGTAAGTGTATGATTTTACTACTTCTAAGGGTATTCCGTTGTAGTTCCAGTTTTCACACCTCGAAACTGTTCCACTACCGTTTTGAAAGATCATCATACTTTAGTCTTTACCGTGTTTACCTCTAAGCTTCATACCTTGCAATATTATGCTAGTCTCTTTATCATCATTTGTAAGGACGTGGGTGACTCAGCAAACATGACAATATCGTAGGCATACATTATGACTTTTACCAGCTTGTCACCAAACCTTACTCCACAAGGCAGATATTCAGTCAGGTCATCGAGAAACAGCGCGAAGAGCAAAGGACTTAAATTGCAACCTTGTGTTACTCCTCGATTGACTTCCAGCTTCTTACATTACATTACATTAAATTTCACACTACTCAGCACATTAATGTGCAAAAATAAAGACCACATGACAACAGCACGCGGTAGGTTTCGAGACGGTCCACCATCTTTCTACTAACCACGCTCACTGATGCTTGATTTCGGTGATCGATGGGAACCGAAGCTTTATCAGTGACTAGGCCGTTGCCTTTCCAGTTCCTTTGATATATTTTCTCCATCAAATACGTACGCTTCAGTCTGTTGATAGAGCTTTTCCAAAGCTTTACAAATTTGTAAGAAACTCCCAAGTTATACAGTTTGTAAAAAAGGTCCCTTCGGTCGATAGTATCGAATGCTGCCTTAAGGTCTACAAAGCAGGCGTACAGTTTTAATTTTGACTAATCTTAATCCTCGCTAAACTACACAAAACAAAAATATTGTCCGACCTGGAATATCCTCTTCGAAAACCCGATTGAAACTCACTCAGCCTCTGGTTCATTTCAAGCCATCTTGTGAGCCTATTACAAAGTAGTGACGTGTTAATGTTTAGAGCCGAGTTCAGAAAGGAAAAACCCCTATAATTTCTTGGATCCAGACGTTCATCTTTCTTAAAAATTGGTCAATTGAGTGCTTTGTAAAAGTGTTCTGGTTTGACACCAAACGTATATATAATTTTCAGAGCTTCGTATAGCTTTTCTTTGTAGTGACTTGAGTTGTACTTATAAAATTCACAAGGGATACCGTTAGTACCCGCGGATTTTTCATCTTTAAGACCATTTAAAACTAGCTCCACTTTAACTTTTGTAATTTTGGAGTCTAAAATTACATTCTGTAAGAAATTCATCGCGTAACTTGAATATATTGGGTATACAATATAATCTTACAGACTTGAGAAGTGCTCGTAAAGAGCATTTACGTTTATTTTAATACCAGTTTTTGACAATACATTTCCGTTGACCTCTCTTTTCAATGCTCAAAATTCTTTAGAATTAGTACACCGACCCAAGGACATTGGTAAGCTTTCCTCATATTGTCTTTTCTTGTTCAAGCAGCAAAGTTTAAATTTTGTATTTGTTTCGACATAAGATATTTTTAAGCTTTGAATATTAAATTTCCTGAGCAACATCAGCAGACCCATTGTTTTTTTTCTTAGTTTTTCACAGCTCATATCATACCATTTATTTTTTCTTTTAGACATATAAAGTTGAACGTGTAGAAAAAATTCATTAAGTCTGGAAAATCAATTTATTAATAAGTCCAGCTACATTATACGCCAAAATATCAATTTTTTGTTTTTATCCGATTTAGCCTCAGTGCCACCCCTGAGCTAATGACTAGAACTTTGCGTTTGACCGGAGTCATTTTCTTGCTGGTTGACGTTTCCTGTCAAATTTCTATCACTGACAGTAGAAGATGGTAAACAATTTATAAAATAATTCTCTGAAAAGCCGAATGTTTGTGAAAGTTTATCAAATCCACACATGAAAACTGGATATCTTCAACATACAACCTATCGTCTTTTACCACTGCCTTGATGCTTGTTCGGTTCTGCTTAATCAGCATTCGGACGTGAAGCAAACGCGCTCTTCGTCTTCTCACGCTCGCTGGATAATCTTTTTGGATCGAGATATTTGAGTTTTTTATATTTTGTTTATTTTTTAAGATTGAATAAACCTGATTTTTATTTTGAAAGCTTAGAATAAAGTTTCTATATCTTGGATTCCATGACTTGACTTCCTGAATATCATTGGTGTCTATGTTTACTATATTTGCACTCAATAAGTTGAGAACTATTGAGATTTCTTCGAGAGAAGTATTGGTTATTAACGTAATATTAATATTTCATGGTTCATATTTTGAACAGAAACATGATTTTCAAAACAATTCAAACAATTTGGAA